>NW_018480006.1:297993-325383 GCF_002113885.1 Mizuhopecten yessoensis | reverse complement strand
CACATGCTTTATATAGGGGAATCACGGGCTTTATATAGGGGAATCTTATTTATTATATATGGGATCTACAGGCTTTATATAGGGGAACCACAGGCAATCACATGCTTTATATAGGGGAATCACAGGCATTATATAGGGGAATCACAGGCATTTTATATGGGAATCACAGGCTTTATATAGGGTAATCACAGGCATGCCATAGAGAAACTACAGACAATCACGTGCTTTATAAAGGGAAATCACAGGGTTTATAAAGGGAATTAAAGGCATTATACAGGGTACCACAGGTAATCACATGCTTTATATAGGGGAATCACAGGCATTATATAGGGGAACCACATTGAATATAAAGTGGGAATCTCAGGCGTTATATAGGGGAATCACAGACATTATATAGGGGAACCATATGCATTATAAAAGGGGAATCGCATGCATTATATATGGGAACCACAGGCAATCACATGCATTATATAGGGGAATCACAGGCATTTTATAGGGGAATAACAGGCATTATATAGGGGAACCACATGCATTATAAAGGGGAATCACAGGCATTATATAGGGGAATCACAGGCATTTTATAGGGGAATAACAGGCATTATATAGGGGAATCGCAGGCGTTTTATAGGGGAATAACAGGCAATCTATAGGGGAATCACAGGCATGATATAGGTAAACCACAGGCAATCACATGCTTTATATAGGAGAATCGCAGTCTTTATATAGGGGAATCACAGGCAGTCACATGCTTTATATAGGGGAATCACAGGCTTTATATAGGGGAATCTCAGGCATTATATAGGGAAATCACAGGCATTATATAGGGAAACCACAGGCATTATATAGGGGACTCACAGGCATTATATAGGGGAACCACATGCAATATAAAGTGGGAATCACAGGCGTTATATAGGGGAATCACAGACATTATATACGAGAACCACATGCATTATAAAAGGGGAATCGCATGCATTATATATGGGAATCACAGGCGTTATTTAGGGGAACCACAGGCAATCACATGCTTTATATAGGGGAATCACGGGCTTTATATAGGGGAATCACATTCATTATATATTGGATCTACAGGCTTTATATAGGGGAATCACAGGCAATCACATGCTTTATATAGGGGAATCACAGGCATTATATAGGGGAATCACAGGCGTTTTAAAGGGTAATCACAGGCATGCCATAGAGAAACCACAGACACTCACGTGTTTTATATAGGGAAATCACAGGGTTTATAAAGGGAATTAAAGGCATTATACAGGGAACCACAGGTAAGCACATGCTTTATATAGGGGAATCACAGGTATTATAAAGGGGAAACACATGCTTTATATAGGGGAATCATAGGCATAATATAGGGGAATCACAGGCATTATATAGGGAAACCACATTGAATATAAATTGGGAATCACAGGCGTTATATAGGGGAATCACAGACATTATATAGGGAACCATGTGCATTATAAAAGGGGAATCAAATGTTTTATATAGGGGAATCACAGGCATTATATAGGGGAACCACAAGCATTATATATGGGAACCACAGGTAACCACATGCATTATATAGGGAAATCACAGGCATTATATAGGGGAATCACAGGCATTTTATAGGGGAATAACAGGCATTATATAGGGGAATCGCAGGCATTTTATAAGGGAATAACAGGCATTATATAGGGGAATCACAGGCATGATATAGGTAAACCACAGGCAATTACATGCTTTATATAGGAGAATCGCAGTCTTCATATAGGGGAATCACAGGCATTATATAGGGGAACCAAAGGCAATCACATGCATTGTATAGGGGAATCACAGGCTTTATATAGGGGAATCTCAGGCATTATAAAGGGTAATCACAGGCATTATATAGGGGAATCACAGGCATTATATAGGGGAACCACATGCAATATAAAGTGGGAATCACAGGCGTTATATAGGGGAATCACAGACATTATAAAGGGGAACCACATGCATTATAAAAGGGGAATCGCATGTTTTATATAGGGGAACCACAGGCATTATATAGGGGACTCACAGGCATTATATAGGGGAACCACATGCAATATAAAGTGGGAATCACAGGCATTATATAGGGGAACTACATGCTTTATACAGAGAAACCTCTCTGTTTCTTGTATCACTGACTCCTTTTGTAGCTTTGTATTCCTGTGTATTAACGCTATTATATACGATTTTCGTCTGTATTGCATACTGTATAACTATGTGCCATACCGGATCACTGACAAGGGAGACAACATCTGTTGTTTAAAAGTACATGTGTATGCAATAAGGAGTAAGCTAAGCGAACCCTGTGATCCGAGGGAACCCACTTTATATAAATGTATTTATTACATTTTTGCCAGTGAAATATCGGAATCTATCAACTTGATAAAATTGATATCTTTCACACTGTGACAAATATCAAAAGTGATATTTTTCACAGTGTGAAAATATCACTTTTTAGTATTGACCAATCATAACGGTATCTTCTATTCGCTGCATTCAAAGTCAACAGATTCACATGAAGCGACGGTAAAATAAGTGGTTGTTATGGTAGATGTTTGGTACACAAACTTAAGTATTTACATATATATACCAGTAATGACATTTTATAAGCAATCATACCAGAAAATAGCAGAAAAGGTCGAAATTGCGTTGAGAATGCCACTCAAAATGGCGCGCAGCTTTGTTGTCAAGCGTGACGTCATCAGAATATGGCGCTAATAATTACGCTTCTGATTCCCGCCCTTTTTTAATGCATTAGATTTTTCATGTTTTATGCTTTAAAAGTGTAATGAATAGAAAATTCAATGGTGTCTTAAGTAATAACAAATATATTTCACGAGTGTGGCTTATATTTTGATATTTTTCACGAGTGCGCAGCGCACGATTGAAAAATATCAAAATATTAGCGACACGAGTGAAATATATTTGTTATTACTGAAGACACCATTAAATATCCCCTATATATTTGCCAGGATGTTTTTTTTTAGTCTAAAATCTCCCATTTCATTATATTTGTTCATTGAATTTTTACACTCCGAACGCATGTAACATACATCACGGCCACTTATTTATATTCACGTCAAATACCTCGTAGGAACGGGATTAGAAGTTCCCCTTCGATACACCAAGACAATCACTTTGATAATGGGTAACCTGACATTTGTCTTATTTCATTTGAGTATATTCTGTGTGTGATCTTACCGGTATAATGGGTCCTGTCATGTTACGTCCGCACTGGGAAAGTGAAACGAAAGCAGTTTGGTCTTCTTTAAAACTACTCGTGTGAAGCTATGTCACCAAAGATTAGACCCACATGTTGTCGTCTTACTTTTACAAAACTGTTATTTTTTTGTATATGATGTAGAGGAATGTACATGTTTTTTTTATTGAAAGAATGTTTTATCTTAAGATTGGCAATCTTGGTTCAAGAATTAAATACCGTGTCATATGTATAAAGTATGAATCACGTATGGAAAATGAAGAACTATATAGCAATATAAAGTAAATGGAATATAGAGTACCATGTATACAAATACATTTGTACAATGTATCAGTGCATTCTTAAAAAATATCGCGGAGATCAAGATTTCAATCGAATTGACTATTATTTCAATGCAGGAAAGCTAGACATGCATTTAGCCAAGCTACCACATGTACAGAGGTGACAGCTGTAAATGCGTGGGTCTGTCGTAGAGGCGTCCTCTTAAGTGGATGTGACATATGTCCAAGGTCATTATCCCGGCGGGTGCGTGACCTCCCTAACAGCAGTGTCGTTAGATAATGCCACGTGCTTCTCGCTTCTCTGTGGTTTTAGATCTGTTAATACAATGTCCTCAGACACATTTATCAGACTTTTTGTATAGCTACTGACTTTGCCGACTGATACTATATTAAACACAAGCACCCGATATTGTGGTACGTCATGAGATATAGAACATATCTGTTGTAACATTGGTCACGTATTTGAGTTTGTCCCCTTAAACGCTTCACTATTAATTGTTAGTATTAAATACATGCCTAACATTTTTTTCCTGGATTTGACTGAAGATAACATGGTGGTTATGCTTACGGCGACACCGTTTCCGTTTATCTAATTACATTAGTTTTGCCTCTAATAACTTAAATTGATACTGTCTTAACATTTCTCTTAATGTTTCATCTGTTACTGTGTCAACTTTACTGTCCAGCTTTATGACTGTGTGCTGTTACAATGGCATATTCTATCATTGTACGATATTGCTTTGACATATTGTATCTTGGTGTGTTGTTGCTATGGTACATTTTATCTTTGTGTATTCGTTGCTATGGTACATTTTATCATCGTGTCTTTTTGCTATAGTACATTTTATCATTGTGTGTTGTTTCTATGCTACACTTTATCATTGTGTGTTGTTGCTATGGTACATTTCATCATTGTGTGTTTGTTGCTATGGTACATTTTATCATTGTGTGTTGTTGCTACGGTATATTTTATCATTGTGTGTTTGTTGCTATGGTACATTTTATCATTGTGTGTTGTTGCTATGTTACATTTTATCATGCGTGTTGTTACTATGGTACATTTTACTATGCGTGTTGTTACTATGGTACATTTTATCATTGTGTGTTGTTGCTATGGTACATTTTATTATTGTGTGTTGTTGCTATGGTACATTTTATCATGCGTGTTGTTACTATGGTACATTTTACTATGCGTGTTGTTGCTATGGTACATTTCTGTTGTTTCTATGTTAAATGTATATCTGATCATTGTGTTATGCTGTGGTAAAATTTATCATCATGTTCTGTTGCTTTGGTGCATTTGATCGTTGCGAATTGTGAATATGGTATAATATTAACGTTGTATTAACGGCATGACATATTTGTATTTAATTTCATTGTCATAATTTTTCATCTTTTTCTTTCTTTCCTTTTTTAGTTAATTGGAGTTGTTACTGAAAAACTATTGCGGAAGAATATATTATTATGATTTTTTTTAAAGAGTTTAATAACATTCAATTGCATGAATATTTATATATCATTGCTGTATAATTTACCAAATCGGTTCTGTCCCCATGCCGGGACATACACAAGTCCTTAAAAATGGTAGTTGTTATTCCCTGCTTAACGTTTAGCATTTTAAGAAATGGTAACAACTTGTTCACCCGTTGTCAATATAATGTGACCTGGTGGATTCCTCTGCAGGGTGCCTTCGGAATTGTATTTCAGTGAGATAGCACTACAAAGTCCGGCATCAGACAAGTACACCAATATACCCTGCCTCCAGCACACATCAACAACATACACGGAGGCACGTCCTTAAATGACCTAGGCTGTTAATAGGACATTAAACAAAACAAAACCAAACCAAACCAAACTAAACTAACTAAATGGAAGTACGTTTTTATATCCAACAATCAATTACTCTTTGGTAAGGCATTTTAAGTTTATTTGATGACGTTGTTTCATACAATTACTCAATGTTCTGTTGAAGTTAATTGATTCCCATATTTTTTACATGTTCATTTGCGTAGAGGAGATTGACGTTAAGCTAAATAGGCGTTACCTTACGTCGTATTTCTACAGAACATTTTAAACATTATCTAGGGATAACATAATAGAACAATTGCGGAACAATTAACCAAGGGAAGCTGCAGATTCGTTGTTCCCCGGACAAACCCACAACTCTTATAGTGCATCATATTTAATGTGTTCAAATAAAGTGGAACAATGGTTCGTATTTAACGGTGACTGGAACACAACGACAGACGGTAGATTACCTTAAGTGTAGTTATTGCCATTCCTACCTGGTGAATATGAATCATTGATTTTCCTGTACAAATTTGAAGGCATTAAGCCTTTCCCTCCTTGAGTGTTCTGTACAATACGGTTCTACTAACTTAAATTTTCCGGGTTTTTTATGCTTTACTCAAAGCAAGTTGGGTTTTGCATATGAAGCCGTTTTGCAATGACTTTGATATAGTATGGACTGGTTAATGGCGTGCCACCCATTGCGTAAAAGGAACAGAAACGATGGCGTCGTGACTTTAAAAAAGTTTGAGTTAATGTCTTGCGTTTCGAAACTACTATAAAAACATGATCAGATTAAAGAATAAATTGTTTGATATAAAATAGATTGAACATCTATTCTCTGAATTCATTTGCAAGAAAGCGCATATACGAATAGAAAGTGAGAGTGGATATTAGAATGAGTTTCTGGGAATGGGAGATAAATGGCGTTTACATTTTAAATACTGATATGTTTTTGTAGTATGATGCACTGACGTTGACAACGGAAACAATTACAAAATATATGGAAATTAGTCGGCATCCACATAGATATAATCGAATGCAAAAGGAACGCTGGAGATGAATCTACATTCTTGAAAATTGAAGACATCATACAGAGAAAACGGATTTTCAAACCAATACATCATTTTTCAAGGTCGTCGACAAAACAAAATGCTTTAACTAAATGCAGTTCACAGAGTATAATTATTCAAATGTCTTCTAAAAACAAACCATGTCTACTGGAATGGATTAATGTTACAGAACAACAACGAACAAATGTGACAATATATCAAAATTAATGGATCAAATAATAGGTAGTGTGATGTAAGAAATCCTTACACTGCGTTAAATAAGGAACGTCTGTTTAAATTCATAATCCTATTGAACAAATGCGATTGTGTCTTGCGTGTTGACACCAGATAACTACATTTCGTAAATTCAAAGCATTTATATGCAATAGTTGCATCTTCTGTTGTTACACACTAAATCAAACTAAAGATAAGCTAAAAACTGGAATATATTACTTAAGTATAAGTTGGAAATTTAGGTAGCACACCAAATCCTGTTCTGTGATCCCCTTGTATTGCTCTATAATACATGTATCATGTCATCGCATTTTGGGGAGCATGGTCAGGCATTATTAATTATTCAATTTAAATGTATTGTGCAGTTCATAAAATACAAACTACAGAATGCGTTTTAGCTTAAATGAACTCAAGTAATATATATATGTTATATGAATTTATTTACTGGCGAAAACGATACTTATCTATCACATCACTATAAAAAAAACAATGATATCACACTAACGATTATAGATAGTTAATTATAAATGCAATCATAAAACTATACATTCATTTTCGTAGTCAGATGCATCTCCATCCCAGAAAGCAACACCTACCATCGAATTTATAAATAGGATAAAAATGGTATACACATCAGGATCAAATTATTTAACATCCAATCGAAACAAAAAACTTATGCAAGTTCTAACAAATACAACTGGTGTTTAACACAACAACTACTTTAAATATAAAATCCAAACGGTTGTTACGGTAATATTTACTATGGAGCCAATTGTTTCTATTTGTCCTCGGTGAAACAAGTTTGATTACCAATGCTGATCAATTGGATTTGGACGGAATGTTTATTGAATATGTACAAAATGAACATGATGAGTACTTGTAAATGATTCCTGAACATCACAAATCCAGTTCACATAAAGCTACTGTTATCCTCTCATTAGTTTGCAAGGAGGCATATACTGTACAATTGCGTAGTAGTACAGAGCGGAGTATCTAGTAAAGCATATTTCGAAACAATAAACAATGGTAAAATGTTTGAAGCAGGATCATGAAACAATAAGCCAATCACATTAAGTATGATATTCAAAAGTATCTAAGATAAAGATAATTTTGTTTAATTGAGACAATGGTCATGTCAGCGCCTGTTCATTGCCTGGAAGTTTTACAATAAAACGAAGACAGGAGCAAAGACAAAACCATGAGTCAATTGTAGACATCCTGACTTTAATCTAGCTTTGTACGAAGCTTTCCCTGTTAGGGTGTATTAAAATGATAGCGAGGGCATTAGGCGCCCATGAGGCATTAGGACTTAAGTTTTATTTAGTATTATATTAAGCTTTCAATTCATATATATGTAAATTCTCTAAATTATTCATAAAAGAAGAAGCAATTTCATATGAATTAGACAAAAACTCAGACGATATTAGTATAAAATCGATAAACATGCAATAAAATTCGACATACTGTAGATGCAAAAAAAAAGAATCCCAGTGGAGAGATATTTGCATACGTAAGGTATCGAGTCGTAATCCAACAGAAATAAAGAAAACCACAAAGTTACAAAAGGACATCTTTCGCTCTATTCCATGATTTCATGTTCATCAATATAGATATTGATTGTTCTGAAAAAGAAATGTCACATCAAATTTCATTTTTCAATTCGATGCCAAATGTACTTCGAACAGGTTTGTTATGCCACATAAACGTTCATGAGCTGTCGGATGTCACATACACCTATATTGCGTTATCTTATATCACAATATAGCCATTGAGTTTTTGACCCTGGCAGATGCGAGGATGTTAAACATTGACTTATCGGATGTTATAAAATATCATTGACCTATCTGATGTCACAAAAACTTGCATTCAGTTGTCTGATGCCAAATTTATTTTGATTGCGGTGTCTGATGTCATAACATTTACTTAAGAATCTAAATCACGTAAACTTACCTTTGGTATTTTTTTTATTTTTTTATTTTTGTAACAAATCTTTATTCGAATAATAAGCTATTGCATAAAATACATAGATCTACAAACACTGCATTTATACCATTGCAATGAAAAATTAACCAGTAGGCTGCATGTACATAACGTTTGAATCAGATAATACTGCGACTACATTGAGCGTGCTGCTGCGACTTAACGGATCGTGCTGCTGCTACTACACAGAGCGTGCTGCTGTGACGACACGGAGTGTGCTACTGCGACTACGCGGAGCGTGCTGCTATGACTACACGGAGCGTGTTTCTGTTATTACACAAATAGTGCTGTTGTGACTAAACGGAACGTGCTGCTGTGACTTCACAGAGCGTGCTACATTATACTTTGTTTAACGTCGCATGCAGGTAAACAAGGAACATAAGCTCTGGAGAGCTATTTTTGCGACAATAATCCATGAGTATGACAAGTACACGTGTACTACATGTATATCAAATAGGGCTATTCTCATCATTTTGTTTAGTAACGGATTCTAAATGTAATAAGGCTTGCCTATCCATCATATTTCTAAGGTGTCACCAGCCTTAAATTACTGTTTCAACACGTACAATTTATAGCTTCAAGGGAATATTTGATAATGTTTCTTAGTCGTAAGATGAAGCATGTTCCATTACGGTGAATATAATAAAGATAGAGCAATTTAAGTGTCTAATAAACAGGAAAGCAGTGGACTGTCACTGGTAAGACTTGATACAAAACATGACGGAGCATTGGCGGAAGTCTATTTACAGAAGATTGGATGTAATTACATTAATGTTGTGCCCTAATATGGTACTGTGTAATGGTTTGATTACATTAGAATGAGACTGTGGAGGGTTGCTGTTTAGCGAGGATGGATTCGTGATTGAAATCATCACTTCTAAGTGAATGTTAATTTCTTGGTACAAACATAATTACCGTCAATATTACAAATAAAATAGACTTTGTTAAAAGGCACCCCAATATCTAACCCAATGTATTCTTAATGTTACTGACTTAATGCATGTTAACCAAGATACACAATTACATTTCTTACAATATCGACGTCATTTGCATTATTGAATTTAACTCGGCTGCTGCATTCTGCTAGAAATATATTGAATAATAACTTCATGAATTTCAATTTAAATATTAAGTCTATACAAGTTGGCTTGTTGACCTTGAATTTGTTGGTTTGAAATGATAACAGTGTTTCAGTTAGTATATTTATGAGAATTTTAATGAGTCTTTATGTTTACTAATGCAATGCAATGCAACATAAAACAATTGTCATCCAACAAGAACGTCGTAATTATCCATCTGCAACAAAAGATTCTAAACATGATTATCATAGAATTTCTTGAAAGATGGTCACTAAGTCAACAAAATAGATGTCATGTCTATGCAGTCTGTACAATTTCCTTGGTTTTGAAATTTTTCTTTTTTTGATTTTGAGCTTCGATTGATTATTTAGATTCTTTTATTGTCAGTTGGTAAAGGTAAGAATTCTGCAAAACAAAAAGAAATATATTTTGAGCACACTCTCGACAACAGCGTTCTGTTATGGTCAGCGTTAATCTGGACTAGCATGGAACACTTGTAAGAAGTGCCTATCTTCAGTTTTGCATTTCTGAAGTATTGTACGATGTATGTTAATGGAGTAATATGCCTCAGGGCAAACTATACCATCAGCTTGTTGAATGTTTTCACTCCTTCTATACCTTATATTCAGAATGTTTTGTTTTGATATCAACGTTCACTAAAACAGGAATTTCGGCAGGCTTAGATATCGTACACTTGATGAATTGAACCAAATACAATGTATATTACCCACTATATGTAGGTATTTCGTATTAGAAATGGCAATCAAAGGTTTTGCTACCAAGACTATTTGCCAGTGTTGTCTATCTTACACTTCTGATGTCAACCGTTCGATAGTTATATTGTGTTGTACTATACAAGTGTTTTCTGGAAATGCGGATTTTTTTTTTTATAAACATCAAATTATTGTTTAAAAAAAAAAAAAGTGAGCGTCTCTGAAAAAGTTGAACTTAATCTATAGCATTCACCTGTGTATACCTAATCCGGAACTTCTAGCAGCATTTAATTCCAAAAAACAGGTAATTGCTGTAAAGACACAACACATGTGTAACGGGAAGGATCTGTTTGAATGTTAATACCATGGAAACACTTCACTGTAATATACATTAATCCAGAAATATGATTTCCGGTTCCGGTTTTCATGGGAAAGTAAATAAATGTTTTTTAAATACGGATAGGTTTTTAACATGCTATGCCAGATTAAAATACGATGTGGGAAATGAACGAAAATAAATTACTAGCGTGAACAGTTCACATCATTTCTCGGTCATGAGTTATAGTTTAAGTCAAGTTGATGCTGTGGCAAAGGATCAGGCCACGTTACTAGTATTGGATGCTTGGCTCGAACGGGAATGTGATGTAGTGTGCAACAACAGACGTGGACCTAATTGATAACCATGTCATCATTTCGTAATATAAAGGGACGGAGTTGCAAATAAACCTTGCTTTAAAATAAGGTTTGCTTCACGTGTATCTATTTATTGAGCACAACCATTGCAGAACATTTAAAACATTAAAGTAAATACAATTTCCTTCTGGATTTAATCAGTATTATTTGAATTGATGTTAAAGACTTCCATCCAGATACAAATCGAATCTTTACGACTTACTGATACACTGTTTATACCTACATGGCCTGTTGTCACACTAACATTACGTAAGCCTCGAGGTCTGAAACAAGTGTAAGGTAACTTGTATAATTCCGGGTCGTGGTGAGAAGCATCGGTTACTTCCCGCGCCTGTTCGGTATTATTATACCTACACATTGTCCGTGTTTATAGACAATGCTCACGCCAGTCGTGTGTAAACATCAATCCCAACACACATCCGTGTGCACAGTTATTGTAACATTAGGATGTTTCAAATTAATATGAGTATGACACAAATCAAATAGTAAAGGAAATATACGACATGTATTCCTGGATATACGTTTACTTATTGAATTCATTAGTGAGTCATAGAAACTAGAAGCGATGGTCGGGCCAGACGCACCCATCAAAGGGCCAGGTCCACTCCCTGACAATCAGCAGTACAATTTCCTGTGTGATATCAATCGTAATGTAATTTTGTGTTGTTAGACAGTGGCTATCGCCGGACAAATGTTGTCAGCAGAGTCACGGCACGGGATATCACTCAGCATGATTGATAACTACATAAAACACTGATTACCTCATACCGATATGATAAAATGATCAGAACACGCTGATTAACAAGTACAGACGTAAGGAACGCCGATATACGCCTACCAAGGATGAGTCGCCGTTAAATAATAGCAATATAAAGAACTATACATATAGGATCTTACATGAGTTTCCATTTCATAAATTTCATATGAAAGGAAAACGAGTGTGAGATCCTTTTTATCCCATAATCAAGATTTAAGGCATTATCGTGTCAAACGACAATTTTCATGCAACCTCTAGATGTAAAAAGCCGCCAATTTGACTCCAGTGCATAAGTCTGGGGCGTCATGTACTTGACTAAGGCATGCCGTCACAATTGAGACAATTGAAACCAATCACAGGGTTGATAGGTCATATTACATGGATTAATACGCAAAAAGAATATCACATGGGTATATATGTATTCACTGGATGCCACAGTGCAATATGTGATAAAATCGATATGTATGTATAATTGTATATGACAGACAGGCCAATACTTCATAAACAAAGACCATTTTCAATTATATTGCTATGAAGTCAGTTAGTCCTTGCAAGATTCAATGTTTTGGACCGCAATTAGCAAACATTTTCGGAACTAAATATTATCACTGTTTTACATTTTATACAAACAATGTACTTGTTCAACGTGTCCCAACGTTCCAAGATCGACTTGTCCCTTAGGCAAGCTATGACTAAGTCGCAGAATTTGTAAGAATCTAGGCAGTCCCCGAAGAAATCATTTGAATTTGTCTTACAGTATAGCACTGAACACTTAGCAGTTGTAATCTCGTGCTGCTGAATGTAACCTTACCACAATATGACGTCAAAGGAGTTCATCTATAAGCTATTTCTATGAATGTCAGGGTCGCTATCGATTACGACGCTTATATAATTATGAAGATAAATGTGTACTCTATCGTATTACTTATTTGGTATTCCTAAGTTTTAGTTATTTTAGAAAAAAACGATATATTAGCCCCAAGCTTACGTTAGATAGATGAATGCTTACAGTAAAGTAAAAATATAAGCGATCTGATTTAGCTCGTGTGATGGCAGTTGTGTCGTGACAATATGCCGTTAGACGTTATCATAGATAGCTCGGTAACTGTTCAGATAGTAATACGCACATGATCAATATTTTAAAAATAGAAATATAAAAACCATATGATGGCTTGCAATGCGGAAGCAAAGTTGAAGACTATAAAGCGTATATATTAACAGACCTCGCAAGTATTGTTTCATAGGTGTAGTGTTACTGTATTGCCATAGATAGCCACTCACGCTTTAGAAATGTTGTTATAAAACTGCAGGAATACGGATAATATAATTTTCAGCCCTGCTCACAAACTCATTCTTTCAAGTACCTATGTGAAACAAAACTTCTCTATTTTATTGCCTTTCCTAATAAAATCGCTCAGTATATTATCCTGGCCGTGTTTTGTCGAGGTCCATTTTCAAGGAAGTCTCCTGGAATGGTTCTCAGCAGTAACAGAAGGTCTCTGGGGGAACGGACTGTTGTAAGAGTCGATAAAGGGAACTTTCTAAGGTTGCGGTGGGTAGATTGGCCCGAAAGAAATCGATAAATATCGGCTAGCTAGAAAATAATATATCTAGCTAGAAAATAAGATGAAAATTATACCCCGTTATTTGGAATAAAATTCATCAGTTTGGTATGAATAACAAAGACTAAGTTTATTTTGAACATAAACAGGAATTGAAAACTTATTTTCCGAGCTTTCGAAAACGTGTGTTTCCTTTGTCAAGCAAAGAGTGCATATGACCGGTGTCTCGACTATAAACCGCGTTAGTGGAATGGGTAACTCAGAGACGCTAATATGCGTATGTCTTTATTACTAAAGTAGATCTATTTTCGGGATCATCTCGTGCTTTGGCCGGTTGGCAAAGTTGACAGAGCATTTGCCTTTCCCTATAGGTTTGCTTTTCAAAATTAGAAGTTCGAAGTCCGACTGCTGCTTAATAATTAAGTATTCAGTCCCACAAGAGTGCTGGATAAACAATTATTAAACGTGTGTCATAATTGTAGTATATTATGTATGGTTATCGGTATTTTTTTAATATGTAATATGACACTTATGGTCATCCTACTACAAACCTCTAATGCTTACTTACAATACTAGTCATTTTACAACCATACTCTTTGACAAGTTCATACAATATGACACTAATGGTCAACTCACTAACAGTCTATATGGAATGAAAATACAGTACGACAACAATGGTCACCTCACTACCAAACTCTATGACAATTACCTACAGTACAACAATAATGGTCACCTCACTACCAAACTATAAAACATTTACCTACATTACAACAATAATGGTCACCTCACAACCAAACTCTAAAACATTTACCTACAGTACAACAATAATGGTCACCTCACTACCAAACTCTGTAACATTTACCTACAGTACAACAATAATGGTCACCTCACTACCAAACTCTGTAACATTTACCTACATTACAACAATAATGGTAACCTCACTACCAAACTCTGAAACATTTCCCTACAGTACAACAATAATGGTCACCTCACTACCAAACTCTGTAACATTTACCTTCAGTACGACAATAATGGTCACCTCCCTACCAAACTATGTAACATTTACCTATACTACAACAATAATGGTCACCTAACTACCAAACTATGTAACATTTACCTTCAGTACGACAATAATTATCACCTCACTACCAAACTATGTAACAATTACCTACAGTACAAAAATAATGGTCACCTCACTACCAAACTCTGAAACATTTACCTATACTACAACAATAATGGTCATCTCACTACCAAACTATGTAACAATTACCTACAGTACAAAAATAATGGTCACCTCACTACCAAACTTTGAAACATTTACCTACACTACAACAATAATGGTCACCTAACTACCACACTATGTAACATTTACCTACAGTACGACAATAATGGTCACCTCACTACCAAACTATGTATCATTTACCTTCAGTACGACAATAATGGTCACCTCACTACCAAACTATGTAACAATTACATACAGTACGACAATAATGGTCACCTCACTACCAAACTATGTAACATTTACCTATACTACAACAATAATGGTCACCTAACTACAAAACTCTATGACATTTACCTACAGTACAATAATAATGGTCACCTCACTACCAAACTATGTAACGTTTACCTATACTACAACAATAATGGTCACCTAACTACCAAACTATGTAACATTTACCTACAATACGACAATAATGGTCACCTCACTACCAAACTATGTATCATTTACCTTCGGTACGACAATAATGGTCACCTCACTACCAAACTATGTAACGTTTACCTATACTACAACAATAATGGTCACCTAACTACCAAAATCTGAAACATTTACCTATGCTACAACAATAATGGTCACCTCACTACCAAACTCTATGACAATTACCTACAGAACAACAATAATGGTCACCTCACTACCAAACTCTATGACAATTACCTACAGAACAACAATAATGGTCACCTCACTACCAAACTCTATGACAATTACCTACAGAACAACAATAATGGTCACCTCACTACCAAACTCTGAAACATTTACCTAAACTACAACAATATTGGTCACCTAACTACCAAACTCTGAAACATTTACCTATGCTACAACAATAATGGTCACCTCACTACCAAACTCTATGACAATTACCTACAGTACAACAATAATGGTCACCTCACTACCAAACTCTGAAACATTTACCTATGCTACAACAATAATGGTCACCTCACTACCAAACTATGTAACGTTTACCTATACTACAACAATAATGGTCACCTCACTACAAAACTCTATGACATTTACCTACAGTACAATAATAATGGTCACCTCACTACCAAACTATGTAATATTTACCTATATTACAACAATAATGGTCACCTCACTACCAAACTCTGACAAATTTACCTATACTACAACAATAATGGTCACCTCACTACCAAACTATGTAACGTTTACCTATACTACAACAATAATGGTCACCTCACTACCAAACTCTGTAACATTTACCTACAGTACAACAATAATGGTCACCTCACTACCAAACTCTGTAACATTTACCTACAGTACAACAATAATGGTCACCTCACTACCAAACTCTGACAAATTTACCTATACTACAACAATAATGGTCACCTCACTACCAAACTCTGAAACATTTACCTATGCTACAACAATTATGGTCCCCTCACTTCCAAACTATGTAACGTTTACCTATACTACAACAATAATGGTCACCTCACTACCAAACTCTGAAACATTTACCTAAACTACAACAATATTGGTCACCTAACTACCAAACTCTGAAACATTTACCTATGCTACAACAATTATGGTCCCCTCACTTCCAAACTATGTAACGTTTACCTATACTACAACAATAATGGTCACCTCACTACCAAACTCTGAAACATTTACCTACAGTACAGCAATAATGGTCACCTAACTACCAAACTCTATGACAATTACCTACAGTACAATAATAATGGTCACCTCACTTCCAAACTTGATGACAATTACCTACAGTACAACAATAATTGTCACCTAACTACCAAACTCTGAAACATTTACCTATACTACAACAATAATGGTCATCTCACTACCAAACTATGTAACAATTACCTACAGTACAACAATAATGGTCACCTCACTACCAAACTCTGAAACATTTACCTACAGTATGACAATAATGGTCACCTCGCTACCAAACTATGTAACATTTACCTATACTACAACAATAATGGTCACCTCACTACCAAACTCTATGAAAATTACCTACAGTACAACAATAATGGTCACCTCACTCCCAAACTCTATGACAATTACCTACAATACAACAATAATGGTCACCTTACTACCAAAATTTGAAGCATTTACCTATACTACAACAATAACGGTCACCTCACTACCAAACTCTATGACAATTACCTACAATACGTTAGTAACGGTCCTTTTGTTTGTTGACATGATTGTTTAGTTTCCTATGTCTCTGTTGACCTACACCTTTTGTTTGTTGTCTGTAATCATTACCCGCTTAACCCTGTTCGACATTTAATATTGAAAATTGTTCCATTTGTTCATTATTTAATTTTAAAAATGTATAAATGAATTGGCCCACAGCTAGTTGTTTGGAGCGATAAAGGGATTCAAAAAAAGGTTTTTTCTCAAAAGGTTGAAACTTTTTAGAAACCCATTTATTACTTTGACTCATGTGTTTGGGAATTTAGGATTTGAATTTGTTTTTTTGGTCAGCTCTAAGCATCATCCATCATCAGAAACTTGGAATGATGTGTCATGGATAGGAATAAGCCATTTTGCATGTGAGGTCTCATGTGAATTTCACATGTCTTGTTAAATTATCAATCCATATAATAATTTTAGAACAAGAATTGTAAGGTGAGCTCTTCCGTATGAGCAGCCAGTTATAGACTTCCAGTGTCTGCTGTTATTAAATAATATTTAGTTTGTAGAAAATCGTTGCAGATCTAAATGATTTTCACTCACACACAAATCACAAAGAGTTCTCCATCACGTGTACAGAACGAGCTTGTTCCTGGAACCCCTTTTTTGATTTCCCATTGTTACAATGGGTTCATGTTGTCTGTCTTTTGTATATCCTCCTGGCTGTAAAGTTAAGTGATTCACATAAAAACAATACTGCATGCAATATTAGATGTTCCTGAAGAGGATCGGCCGCCAAACTCGATAAAGTTCGTTGGTCACAAACATTCGAATGACTTATTCCCTGAATTAGACACTGACATCACAGACATGTAGGTGGAATTGGTCTCATGACAACTATCGACTCATTGTACAACATTTATAACATTAAAATGTATTAGGTATATTTGTCCTGCTAATCAGACTTTTAGTCAGTAGAATGGATTTTCCATTAATTTACGATACATAGAACTGGGTCAAAATTGTTTCTAGTCAATCAGCAGAGTTAAGTGTTTTTCACGTATGGCGTACAGTCTGATAGTGAAGAGGCATCGTTGTTATATATTGTTGGTAAAAGAAATCGGCTAGATATGATGAAGAAAAAAAGTGTCTCCATTCGGGCAGATTAGCACAACATCACTAGCGAAGTTACAATAAATCTCTTGCACGTAAGAAACTTTTTTACTTCCACAGATTGATACAAAGATGGTGTTTCCATTTTGAACTGACAGTTGCGAATAGTGCGCCATCAGATGTTAGACTGATATCGCTTAAGAAATTGAGGGTCAAAACCAAAACCACCACGTGGACGAGGACATTGAAGGTGGTTTTGTTAACAGGTAGAGGATCATGTAGTGAACCGTGATGTGCATGGATTTCGGTTCGGATACATATACTGCTAATATACATCAGAGTATATTCGGTCGAGTCCGTTGACACTATGTCGTATACTTTAGTATAAACAGTTCGCCATTTAACAGTGTTAAACACTTTACATGTATTAGATACAAATTGTAATTGATATTTGTCTGTGAAGCTTATTCACTTTCTTTGTTTTGATGCGTGATGTTGCAATCCAACAGAGGGTGAGCTGATGCAGTGGGGAAATAGGGCTGATATCACCGTGTTTCGTTGGAAAGAGACGCAAATCTGACACGATTTGCCAGAAAGAGCTTTGATTACCAGCACCAAAATGTAAGACCGAATTCGACTACTGTACAAAATTTAGCATGTATTATTGACGTTTACGGCGATATTGTATGCTTTGTTATTGTGACTTGTTTAAAGAATATCTCCGTTAAAACAATGTAGTATATATTGCTTTGACACTTGGTTGTATTGACCATAATTTCTTGCGTCTATCCTTTAATGAAGTAACATCTGGGTAATGTGTACAACAGTAGACGGTGTATTTGAAAGGACTTAAAGTACCATATGCCCACAATGAGTCGTCAATTAAATTCGCAAGCAAAAATCGATGATGTTATAGTTTCTCCGGGAAAATGACACAAAGCGTGGTGGTAGAAAAACAGGCGTTGTTGTCAGCCTTAGTTTTCTATAATCAGGGGTTGACATCAGTCATAAAACTTGAACTCACATCATATAAAATACTTGATGGAAGGGAGACCGCTTTACTTTATGACAAGATATGTATGCTGGTCGAGCTAATCAATTTAAACCTCTTGTCCTTGAACGGAATGATAAATTGCTGCCGTTGCTCTTTGTTGGAAATGTCATAAGAAATTTCATGGAGCACGTGCTGTTAAAGTGACGCAGCCTCGGTTTTTTAGTTCGTTCGACTGTGGGAATTCTGTGTGTATCTGAACTAATATTGTCACGTAAAATATGAACATTTAACTTCAGTTACGGAACAGAGAAAAATGCTTAATTGATTTCTAACTTATATCAAAGTGGGCTGTCTAGTACAACGAGTGCAGTGATTTCCAAGGTTCTTGGGTTGTAGCGATCGTTGGTGTCCACATTTCAAACATGTACAAACAACTTCTGTTTACCGGGAATTATTTCGTCGCTGCTTAACTTTCGCTTTTCGCATTGAGGGCGACTTTATCATGGCAATGAATAACAGCACACAACATGGTATAAATAACAAAAACATGCGGATGTAAAATCAAAATTGGTCGAACCAGTGAAAAGCACACGTGTCATTTGGGCGAAAATTTCGATGCAGTATTTTGCGGAAACAAAAATGAAGTCAAATGCTATTAATATTCATTATCAACTCAAAATCACACGACCCAATTTTCTTATTTGATATGAATAAGGCATATTGTTGAATGTTATCGATATTTTTGGTCAGTCAACAATATGATGATAGTTGAAGCATATGAAGATCACTTCATCTGACTGGCATAACAATGAGTTCTTCAATAGCGTTTTGAGCTACGTATTTCTATACATTTTGTTTGTATGCCGAAGTGATGATTGGCAAAGCAACAGCCAGTTTCTAGATCAGTCTAAAAAGAGGAAATATAGCATATCATTAACACAATGAACAAACCAAAACTCGATGTCGTTACCAAAGGTTTGCAACTAAGGAGACGCCAAATACAAACCGAATTATCAGTAGTTTCAATCACATTGACCAGCCTCCATTCCAAGCAGTAAGTCTCCATATTTACGGACTAGCTAAGTCTCTTTATTTACGGACTAGCTAAGTTTCTTTATTCACGTCAAAGGTTTGCAACTAAAGAAAGGCCAAAAAACGAACCGAATTATCAATAGTTTCAATCACATTGACCAGCCTCCATACCAAGCAGTAAGTCTCCATATTTACGGACTAGCTAAGTCTATATATTTACGGACTAGCTAACTCTCTTTATTTACGGACTAGCTAAGTCTCTATATTTACGGACAAGCTAAGTCTCTTTATTTACGGACAAGCTAAGTCTCTTTATTTACGGACTAGCTAAGTCGTCTCTGTATTTACGGACTAGCTAAGTCTCTATATTTACGGACTAGCGCCTAATGGCAGGTAACTCTGTATACTGATATGAACCAGTATCGGTAACGACTAGCCGCTGTCTTTAGAGCTGAACAGGACAGAAATCAGCGTGATCCCACCAGGGATCGAACCAACGACTCCAAAACTTCCCAATCCGTCGCTTTACCAATACAGGTACCCTCTAACACAACGCTAGAAGGCGACCGTAATCCTATGTACAATTAAAACCTGACACAAATGATATGAGCCAGCTTTGCTATCGGCTAGTCGCTCTCTTTAATGCAATGGACCTAAAGCCTGTATATCGGTACGATCCAGGATTAGTCGCTCGTTGTAATTACCTCATCTTGGCCAAAACAAATTACCACGTCAGTCTGATATATGAAGCTGTCCGCCTTAATCTGTCGAGCTAGCTATAATTTGGGCCTTTTATATATCTTATCTGAATCAATCTAGATCTTCCTGGTTAACGTGGTATTATTAGGAAAACCTATTACTTTGTCCTCAGGTTTTAAGGTGTTTCGGTGAATATATGTTGCTTACTATGTACAATATCATAATGAACTCTTACACGCGTTCAGATTGAGTACAAACACTAGGCGGCTTTTGTGTGCTGGTTGTTATCGTAGTAAACATAAACTAGAGGAGGCTGATTTAATTAAATGTCTAACTGACACAATGGTTAATTCTCAGTGAAAGTACACTGTATGTATACTGAAGCCTAAAATGTAGTCTTTTTTTGCAAGCTTGTGTTTAAACCCGAGAACATCGAAATGTAGAATCAATAATCCGGTGTCGCCTAATCTGCTAACAATAGATACAACTGATGAGATTACTTTAAATATTTTTTTTTTAATTTAAATTTAGATAAGTGGAATGATGCTTCCTTGGTTTTAAGGACTCGAGGAGACTTCATGATGAAACATCACTTGTGGTGTAGGAAACGCGTATCCTTCCGGAACGTATTGTTGTGGTATTCGGGGGGTTTCTGCAACTAAAGTCATAACCAAAGTAAACTGACAGACGACAAACTATTTTTTCATTTTTATATGATAAACATTCTAATATCTTGTAAGCAAAGTAATTATATATATATATAGATATAGATATAGATATATAGATATAATGTATGCTCTATCACATTTATCTTTTTCCTTTGTAGGCTTAAAAACAATTTAACAGAAAGAGATAATTAAATACATATTGTGACACCGTATTTTCAGGGAATAAGAAAATCCTGCGAACAACCAAACATGAAAAAAATGTTTCATATATTTATAATGCTACTTTATTTAGCTCGCCAATCACACTAAAAGTCGACAACTAAATCCCGTACGGCACCTTCTAACCAACTTATGACAGCATCTCCGAGACCCCATGTCACCAACAAATACAAACAAATACAATTTGTGCGCGAGCTAGTTCTACTCACCGTCAACCAAGTGAGAGACAATTAAAAAGTGAGGTTTTGCCCCTATTGTACTTTTACGATAGAGATGGATGATGTCACTTCTACGAAATATTTGTTTTGTTATTTCAAAACTATTTCCCTACAAAAGCCTATTTCCTTATGCGAATCACTGTCAAATGAATGGTTGATATACAACTTAGCAAACTAACTTCATTAAATACGAGGAGACATTCAATTCGAAAAAGGAATAATTTCCAATAAGGAAAATACGATCCTCACTCAAATATTCCACATGGACTATCCGTTCATCAGGATTTATCACCTAGTAGGTCATGCAAGGGTTCACAAAGATGATAATTCATCAACTAAATAAAGATTCATTTAGCTTAACTCGTGAATTGTGTATGTGTGACGTTTGGTTGAAATGAATACGATCTATATTACGTTATTTTCATCAAATAAATATGTACTATGACGATTTTGTCACTTTCATCAGATAAATAAGCGTTTACAGATGGGTGTAAGATATACGAGATGACACCTGAATTTACAAATCTTATTGGCGATGTTTCGTTTGGAACCTGTTCATTGAGATTTTATGAGCTCCCCATCTCGTTCAGGACTGACAGACCGTATCCACGCGGTATTCGTTTTTCTGCCGCTTGAACAGGTTGCTCTCTCTTCATCACGTTAGAATTATCCCAGTCATTTATAGGATTTTGTTGTGTCGCATGATTTGTGATTGCCGATTTATTGATCTGGGACCGCGACTGCTTCCTTTCTTAACGAATTTCTTAACGTGAATTTCTTAGGCTGTTTGGTTTCCGTGTTTTTCTGGTATTCATCAAAATGAACACCAAATCACCTTCCAGCCTATCCGATATATGATGCGTCGCAGTTCTTGCGAACGATTTTGCACACTCATACGGCGACGGTTTGTTAGGTGGTTTATCCTTAGAGTGTACTACGATTATTTCAGAGTGTCTTATGTGGTTTCATGGCTGTCGCTAAGGTATGACTGCGATAAATCTGCTGGATAGTTTCCGCTAATTACTTTTTTATGGGATAACCACCTG
Source organism: Mizuhopecten yessoensis (assembly GCF_002113885.1). NCBI lineage: Eukaryota > Metazoa > Mollusca > Bivalvia > Pectinida > Pectinidae > Mizuhopecten > Mizuhopecten yessoensis. The sequence continues at coordinate 302,629 of NW_018480006.1, read as the reverse complement.
ACCTTTCATTGGCGTTTCTCCTTGGTGTGCTTTTTCTAATTGATTTTTATACTGGTACTATGAGCAGAAACAGGTACTTCTCCGGAAGAGATTCTAGTATCACATGCTATCTCTTGTCTAATCCAGATAATGATGTCTGTCTTTATCGAGGTAAGACACAATAAACACCGATGTGAGATATTTTTTAATTTAGACCATGACATTGGTCGTCAAATATATATCTAAATCATGATGCATACACAAAAGAAAGGTAAAATACATGTGAATAAATATAGACATGGGAATATGGTTGCCGTTGTAACCACCAAAATATAGCATAATATCCCATCCCTATATCGGCGAACTGTATACCTGGACACTTGTTGTCAAGTCAAACTTTCGCACCGTGTCAATAAAAGTCAATCCACTGGCCCGGTATTAATTAACCTACACCTATAACATGCACAGTATGGTGTGGTCTGATATAAGATATCATGGTACATTCGTTATTATTACAGATGGCAAAACAGTGAAAGCTACACTGAACCATAAATTCCCAGTATACATCATTTCATCGCATTGGGCAATCGCATGAATCGTCTTGCTTCGTCTTTCGTGCTCGCATTTCCTCTGTTTTTAATGTTTGTTTTGAAGAAGACATCAACCCGGGGCGTACGATGTTCCAATTTGCACTTTGAGAACATAGCGCGTTTTAAATGAAGCTCATTTAATCTCAAAATTACTAATGTGATTTACAGACTAAGGGGACATAACTCGCGCTGTGTTCAATTTTGTATTACATAACTTCTTTAATATAGGTAGGATCTGTTTCTCTCACGAAAAGGGAATGGTATGTTATCGTGTCTCCTGCCTGGCAAACAAATCACAGCAGCACAACGTTTCTGGGTCGGTAGCTTACATTTGATGTATATACCTACCGTATTTAGTTCTGCAGGCTGGTTTTTCCTCAATATTTGATTTCATTATCGCAGCTGGAAACATTTGTGCACTTTGTTCATAAGGGCGTGACAGTCTTTACTTTGACATTCACAAGTTTACTGTAACATGTGGCACGTGGAAATGTCACCGGTTGGCATGTTTCTTTCTCTGCCCGCCTGGAAAGTAGCCCACTGCCTGCTGTAGTTTCAAATGATTGACTACGCACTAGCAGAAACTATTACAGATTTCATACAGGTAACAAAATAGTATGTCACTGTGTTATATAGATCATACGTGGAGAAAACAAGAAATCATACAATAATGTATGTTAAAGGATTCTCACGGTGGGTCTAGACGTTTATATTCAATACATACAGTACAACACTAAAGTAGCATAAGGCATGCAGTAGAGAATCACCTGTGACATAAAAGCTTCTGGTACTATTTCCTCTTGATCGGAAGTGAGGTACAGTTTATTGTCATACTGAGGGTTTGACAATGAGGTACGTGTAGGTATTATTTTCATGCGGTAGCTAAATTTGAGAGGGTTTCGGAGTGTGCTGGAAGTTATTGCCGTATACCGTGGGGAAATGTTAAGATACAAAGCCAAGTAAAAGAACAGGTGGTACATTAAATTGTATGTTTCGAATAAGAAATGAGAATCAGGTAGTTCTTGTATGTCTTGCTTTTTAAGGAGAACGCAGCATCCGTATGTCTGACAGTGTCAAGGTAATAATTAAATTTCTTTCTATGAATAATGGATCGGCAAAACATTTATCTTACTTTTAACGACAAACGAAACGTTCTATATCGTATCTCACATAAATGATTAAAGGGCGGACAAATATTTTCCTTTCTATCATTAAACCTCCCTGTCATTTTTCAATTTAGGAGAAAAGAAACACAAGTTATCGACTAACATTTCTCCGTCTCATGTTTCTAAGCATACGAATCATGCACGAACGCAAAATATAATTAAATTGATAGGTTGCTACTTTACGGCTACAAATGTGCTAAAATATAAAATTATATATAAAACACACCAACTTTCATGAAGTCCTACCTTTTTTTACTCAAATCGATTTCAGTATTCTATTTGGGATAACTAAGAGTGTGAAGTGGATGAAACATTTTGTTTAGTGAAAACAAATAAAAAGAAATAATAGCATCACAACTGTTACCAAATACATACGAGTACTTTGTTGTTAGTTTGTGGTGGTCTTACGCCCGGGCTATATAGTTTTCTCCATAGTATTTATGCAGTTGTTTGTTTATTTCAGTGTTTGGTGGTCTTAATTGGTCACGCACGCGATCTTTAGTTCTCTCTATACTATTTATGCAATACTCTGTTGTCAGTGTTTGGTGGTCTTAATTGGTCACGCACGCGCTCTTTAGTTCTCTCTACACTATTTATGCAATACACTGTTGTTAGTTTTTGGTGGTCTTCATTGTTTACGCACGCGCTCTATAGTTCTCTCTATACTATTTATGCAATACTCTGTTGTCAGTGTTTGGTGGTTTTCATTGTTGAACGCAAGCAATAAATAGTTCAATACACTATTTATGCAGTACTCTGTTGTCAGTGTTTGGTGGTCTTCATTGTTTACGCACGCGCTCTTCAGTTCTCTCTATACTATTGGTGCAGTACTTTGTTGTCAGTATTTGGTGGTCTTAATTGTTTACGCCCGCGCTCTAAAGTTCTCTCTATACTATTGGTGCAGTACTCTGTTGTCAGTGTTTGGTGGTTTCGATTGTTTACGCCCGCGCTCTTTAGTTCTCTCTATACTATTTATGCAATACTCTGTTGTCAGTGTTTGGTGGTCTTCATTGTTTATGCCCGCGCTCTTTAGTTCTCTCTATACTATTAAGGCAGTACTCTGTTGTCAGTGTTTGATGGTCTTCATTGTTTACTCTAAAGTTCTCTCTATTCTATTGGTGCAGTACTCTGGTGGCAGTGTTTGGTGGTTTTGATTGTTTACGCCCGCGCTATTTTGTTCTCTCTATACTGTTAAGGCAGTACTCTGTTGTCAGTGTTCCGCCGTCTTTATTGTTTACGCCCGCGCTCTAAAGTTCACTCTATACTATTGGTGCAATACTCTGATGTCAGTGTTTGGTGCCTCCTATTGTTTACGCCCGCGCTCTTTCGTTCTCTCTATACTATTAAGGCAGTACCCTGTTGTCAGTATTTGGTGGTCTTAATTGTTTACGCCCGCGCTCTAAAGTTCACTCTATACTATTGGTGCAGTACTCTGGTGGCAGTGTTTGGTGGTTTTGATTGTTTACGCCCGCGCTCTTTAGTTCTCTCTTTACTATTGGTGCAGTACTCTGTTGTCAGTGTTTGTGGTCTTCATTGTTTACGTCTGCACTAAATAGTTATCTATACTGTTAAAACAGTACTTTGTTGTCAGTGTTTGGTGGTCTTCATTGTTTAGGCCCCCACTAAATAATTCTCTATACTGTTAAGGCAGTACTCTGTTGTCAGTGTTTGGTGGTCTTCATTGTTTACGCCCGCGCTCTTTAGTTCTCTCTATACTATTTAGGCAGTACTCTGTTGTCAGTGTTTGGTGGTCTTCATAGTTAAAGCACGCACTAAATAGTTCTCTCTATAAAATTGGTGCTGTACTCTGTTGTCAGTGTATGGTGGTTTCGATTGGTCACGCACGCGCTCTTTAGTCCTCTCTATACAGTTTATGCAATACTCTGTTATCAGTGTTTGGTGGTCTTCAATGTTGACGCACGCTTTTTAGTTCTCTCTATACCATTGATGCAGTACTCTGTTGTCAGTGTTTGGTGGTCTTCATTGTTTACGCCCGCGCTCTTTAGTTCTCTCTATAGTATTGATGCAGTACTCGGTTGTCAGTGTTCGGTGGTCTCGATTGTTTACGTCCGCGCCCTTTAGTTCTCTCTATAGTATTGATGCAGTACTCGGTTGTCAGTGTTTGGTGGTCTTCATTGTTTACGCCCGCAATCTTTAGTTCTCTCTATACTATTTAAGCAATACTCTGTTGTCAGTGTTTGGTGGTCTTAATTGTTTACGCACGCGTTCTTTAGTTCTCTCTTTACTATTGGTGCAGTACTCGGTTGTCAGAGTTTGGTTGTCTTAATTGTTTACGTATACACTAAAAAGTTCTCTATACTATTGATGCAGTACTCTGTTGTCAGTGTTTGGTGGTCTTCATTGTTTACGCCCGCGCTATTTAGTTCTCTCTATACTATTAGGGCAGTACTCTGGTGTCAGTGTTCGGTGGTCTCGATTGCTTAGGCCCGAACTAAATAGTTCTCTATACTATTAAGGCAGTACTCTGTTGTTAGTGTTCGGTGGTCTCGATTGTTTACGTCCGCGCTCTTTAGTTCTCTCGATAGTATTGATGCAGTACTCGGTTGTCAGTGTTTGGTGGTCTTCATTGTTTAGGCCCGCACTAAATAGTTCTCTCTATACTATTGATGCAGTACTCTATTGTGAATGTTTGGTGGTCTTCATTGTTTACGCACGCGTTCTTTAGTTCTCTCTTTACTATTAAGGCAGTACTCTGTTGTCAGTGTTTGGTGGTCTTCATTGTTTACGCCCACGCTCTTTAGTTCTCTCTATACAATTAAGGCATTACTCTGTTGTCAGTGTTTGGTGGTCTTCATTGTTTAGGCCCGCACTAAATAGTTCTCTCTATACTATTGATGCAGTACTCTATTGTGAATGTTTGGTGGTCTTCATTGTTTACGC
>NW_018480006.1:264501-292002 GCF_002113885.1 Mizuhopecten yessoensis | reverse complement strand
ACTAAATAGTTCTCTATACTGTTGATGCAGTACTCTGTTGTCAGTGTTTGGTGGTCTTCATTGTTTAGGCCCGCGCTATTTAGTTCTCTATATACTATTAAGGCAGTAATCTGTTGTCAGTGTTTGGTGGTCTTAATTGTTTACGCCCTCAATAAATAGTTCTCTCTATATTTTTGGTGCAGTACTCTGTTGTTAGTGTTTGGTGGTCTTCATTGTTTACGTCCGCGCTATTTTGTTCTCTCTATACTGTTAAGGCAGTACTCTGTTGTCAGTGTTTGATGGTCTTCATTGTTAAAGCACGCACTAAATAGTTCTCTCTATACTATTGGTGCAGTACTCTGTTGTCAGTGTTTGGTGGTCTTCATTGTTTACGCCCGCGCTCTTTCGTTCTCTCTATACTATTAAGGCAGTACTCTGTTGTCAGTGTTTTGTGGTCTTAATTGTTTACGCCCTAACTAAATAGTTCTCTCTATAGAATTGATGCAGTACCCTATTGTCAGTGTTTGGTGGTCTTAATTGTTTATTCCCCCGCTCTTTAGTTCTCTCTACACTATAGATGCAGTACTCTGTTGTCGGTCTTTGGTGGTCTTAATTGTTTACGCCCGAAATAAATACTTCTCTATACTGTTAATGCAGTCTTTTGTTGTCAGTGTTTGGTGGTTTTAATTGTTTAGGCCCCCATTAAATAGTTCTCTGTACTGTTAATGTAATACTATGCTGTCAGTGTTTGGTGGTCTTACTTGTTTAGACCCGTACTAAATAGTTCTCTATATAATTGATGCAGTACTCTGTTGTCAGAGTTAAGTTGTCTTAATTGTTTACGCCTACACTAAATAGTTCTTTATACTATTAAGGCAGTACTCTGTTGTCGGTGTTTGGTGGCCTCGATTGTTTATGCTCTCACTAAATAGTTCTCTATATAATTGATCCAGTACCTTGTTGTCAGTGTTTGGTGGTCTTAATTATTTATGCTCTCACTAAATAGTTCTCTATATAATTGATCCAGTACCCTGTTGTCAGTGTTTGGTGATCTTAATTGTTTATGCCTTCTCTATACTATTGATGCATTACTCTGTTGTTGGTGTTAGGTGGTCTTAGTTGTTTACGCCCGCAATAAATAGTTCGCTATAATGTTAAACAGTACTTTGTTGTCAGAGTTTGGTGGTCTTAATTGTTTACGCCCTCATTAAATAGTTCTCTCTATACTATTGGTGCAGTACTGTGTTGTCAATGTTTGGTGGTCTTCATTGTTTACGTCCGCGCTCTTTAGTTCTCTGTATACTATTAAGGCAGTACTCTGTTGTCAGTGTTTGGTGGTCTTAATTATTTATGCTCTCACTAAATAGTTCTCTATATAATTGATGCAGTACTCTGTTGTCAGAGTTAAGTTGTCTTAATTGTTTACGCCTACACTAAATAGTTCTCTATACTATTAAGTCAGTACTCTGTTGTCGGTGTTTGGTGGTCTCAGTTGTTTACGCCCGCAATAAATAGTTCTCTATACTGTTAGGTGGTCTTCATTGTTGACGTCCGCGCTCTTTAGTTCTCTGTATACTATTAAGGCAGTACTCTGTTGTCAGTGTTTGGTGGTCTTCATTGTTTACGCCCGCGCTCTTTCGTTCTCTCTATACTATTAAGGCAGTACTCTGTTGTCGGTGTTTGGTGGCCTCGATTGTTTATGCTCTCACTAAATAGTTCTCTATATAATTGATCCAGTACCCTGTTGTCAGTGTTTGGTGGTCTTAATTGTTTGTGCCTTATCTATACTATTGATGCATTACTCTGTTGTCGGTGTTTGGTGGTCTAAGTTGTTTACGCCCGCAATAAATAGTTCGCTATACTGTTAATACAGTACTTTTTTGTCAGTGTTTGGTGGTTTTAATTGTTAAGGCCCGCATTAAATAGTTCTCTATATTATTGATGCAGTACTCTGCTGTCAGAGTTTGGTGGTCTTAATTGATTACGCCTACACTAAATAGACTCTCTATACTATTTATGCCTGTACTCTGTTGTCAGTGGTTGATGGTCTTGATTGTTTACGCCCGCACTCTTTAGTTCTCTCCACACTATTTATGCAGTTTTCTGTCGTTAGTGTTTGTTGGTCTTGATAGTTTACGCCCGCGCTCTTTAGTTCTCTCTATACTATTAAGGCAGTACTCTGTTGTCAGTGTTTGGTGGTCTTCATTGTTTACGCCCGCGCTCTTTAGTTCTCTCTTGCTATTGGTGCATTACCCTGTTGTCAGCATTTGGTTGTCTTCATTGTTTACGGCCGCGCTTTTTAGTTCTCTCTACAATATTAAGGCAGTACTCTGTTGTCAGTGTTTGGTGGTCTTACTTGATTAGACCCGCACTAACTAGTTCTCTATATAATTGATGCAGTACTCTGTTGTCAGAGTTAAGTTGTCTTAATTGTTTATGCCCTCACTAAATATTTCTCTATAGAATTGATGTAGTACCCTGTTGTCAGTGTTTGGTGGTCATAATTATGTATGCTCTCACTAAATAGTTCTCTATATCATTGATCCAGTACCCTGTGTTCAGTGTTTGGTGGTCTTAGTTGTTTAAGCCTTCTCTATACTATTGATGCATTACTCTGTTGTCGGTGTTTCGTGGTCTTCATTGTTTACGCCAGCGATCTTTAGTTCTCTCTATACTATTAAGGCAGTACTCTGTTGTCAGTGTTTGGTGGTCTTCATTGTTTATGTCCAAGATCTTTAGTTCTCTCTATGCTATTAAGGCAGTCCTCTGTTGTCAGTGTTTGGTGGTCTTCATTGTTTATGTCCACGTTCTTTAGTTCTCTCTATGCTATTAAGGCAGTACTCTGTTGTCAGTGTTTGGTGGTCTTCATTGTTTATGTCCAAGTTCTTTAGTTCTCTCTATACTATTGGTGCATTACCCTGTTGTCAGCATTTGGTTGTCTTCAATATTTACGCACGCGCTCTTTAGTTCACTCTATACTATTGGTACAGTACTCTGTTGTCAGTGTTTGGTGATCTTGATTGTTTGAACTTGCACTAAATAGTTCTCTCTATACTATTAAGGCAGTACTCTGTTGTCAGTGTTTGGTGGTCTTCATTGTTTACGCCCGCGCTCTTTTGTTCTCTCTATACTATTAAGGCAGTAATCTGTTGTCAGTGTTTGGTGGTCTTCATTGTTAAAGCACGCACTAAATAGTTCTCTCTATACTATTGGTGCAGTACTCTGTTGTCAGTGTTTGGTGGTCTTCATTGTTTACGTTCGCGCTCTTTAGTTCTCTCTATACTATTGATGCAGTACTCTGGTTTCGGTGTTTGGTGGTCTTAATTGTTTACGCCTGCAATAAATAATTCTCTATACTGTTAATGCAGTCTTTTGTCGTCAGTGTTTGGTGGTCTTAATTGCTTAGGCCCGCACTAAATAGTTCTCGATACTGTTAATGCAGTACTCTGTTGTCAGTGTTTGCTGGTCTTCATTGTTTACGCCCGCGCTCTTTAGTTCTCTCTATACTGTTAAGGCAGTACTCTGTAGTCGGTGTTTGGTGGTCTTACTTGTTTACGCCCGCATTAAATAGTTCTCTATTCTGTTAATGCAATACTATGCTGTCAGTGTGTGGTGGTCTTACTTGTTTAGACCCGCACTAAATAGTTCTCTTTATAATTGATGCAGTCCCCTGTTGTCAGAGTTAAGTTGTCTTAATTGTTTACGCCTACACTAAATAGTTCTCTATACTATTAAGGCAGTACTCTGTTGTCGGTGTTTGGTGGCCTCGATTGTTTATGCCCTTACTAAATATTTCTCTATAGAATTGATGCAGTACCCTGTTGTCAGAGTTTGGTGGTCTTAATTATTTATGCTCTCAGTTTTCTGTCGTTAGTGTTTGTTGGTCTTGATAGTTTACGCCCGCGCTCTTTAGTTCTCTCTATACTATTAAGGCAGTACTCTGTTGTCGGTGTTTGGTGGTCTTAGTTGTTTACGCCCGCACTAAATAGTTCGCTATACTGTTAATACAGTACTTTGTTGTCTGTTTGTTGGTCTTGATAGTTTACGCCCGCGCTCTTTAGTTCTCTCTATACTGTTAAGGCAGTACTCTGTAGTTGGTGTTTGGTGGTCTTACTTGTTTACGCCCGCATTAAATAGTTCTCTATTCTGTTAATGCAATACTATGCTGTCAGTGTTTGGTGGTCTTACTTGTTTAGACCCGCACTAAATAGTTCTCTTTATAATTGATGCAGTACTCTGTTGTCAGAGTTAAGTTGTCTTAATTGTTTACGCCTACACTTAATAGTTCTCTATAAGTACCCTGTTGTCAGTGTTTGGTGGTCTTAATTGTTTATGCCTTCTCTATACTATTGATGCAGTACTCTGTTGTTGGTGGGCTTCATTGTTTACGCCCGCGCTCTTTAGTTCTCTCTATACTGTTAAGGCAGTACTCTGTAGTTGGTGTTTGGTGGTCTTACTTGTTTACGCCCGCATTAAATAGTTCTCTATACTGTTAATGCAATACTATGCTGTCAGTGTTTGGTGGTCTTACTTGTTTAGACCCGCACTAAATAGTTCTCTTTATAATTGATGCAGTCCCCTGTTGTCAGAGTTAAGTTGTCTTAATTGTTTACGCCTACACTTAATAGTTCTCTATAAGTACCCTGTTGTCAGTGTTTGGTGGTCTTAATTGTTTATGCCTTCTCTATACTATTGATGCAGTACTCTGTTGTCGGTGTTTTGTGGGCTTAGTTGTTTACGCCCGCAATAAATAGTGCGCTATACTGTTAATACAGTACTTTGTTGTCAGTGTTTGGTGGTCTTAGTTGTTTATGCCTTCTCTATACTAGTAATACAGTACTTTGTTGTCAGTGTTTGGTGGTCTTAATTGTTTAGGCCTGCATTAAATAGTTCTGTATATTATTTATGCAGTACTCTGTTGTCAAAGTTTGGTGGTCTTAATTGATTACGCCTACACTAAATGGACTCTCTATAATATTTATGCAGTACTCTGTTGTCAGTGTTTGATGGTCTTGATTGTTTACGCCCGTACTCTTTAGTTCTCTCTACACTATTTATGCAGTTTTCTGTCGTTAGTGTTTGTTGGTCTTCATAGTTTACGTCCGCGCCCCTTAGTTCTCTCTATACTATTAAGGCAGTACTCTGTTGTCAGTGTTTGGTGGTCTTCATTGTTTACGCCCGCGCTCTTTAGTTCTCTCTATACTATTGGTGCATTACCCTGTTGTCAGTGTTTGGTGGTCTTAATTGTTTACGCCCTCACTAAATAGTTTTCTCTATAGAATTGATGCAGTACTCTGTTGACGGTGTTTGGTGGTCTTCATTGTTTCCGCCCGCGCTCTTTAGTTCTCTCTATACTATTAAGGCAGTCCTCTGTTGTCGGTCTTTGGTGGTCTTCATTGTTTCCGCCCGAAATAAATACTTCTCTATACTGTTAATGCAGTCTTTTGTTGTCAGTGTTTGGTGGTTTTAATTGTTTAGGCCCCCACTAAATAGTTCTCTGTCCTGTTAATGCAATACTATGCTGTCAGTGTTTGGTGGTCTTACTTGTTTAGACCCGCACTAAATAGTTCTCTATATAATTGATGCAATACTCTGTTGTCAGAGTTAAGTTGTATTAATTGTTTACGCCTACACTAAATAGTTCTCTATACTATTAAGGCAGTAATCTGTTGTCGGTGTTTGGTGGCCTCGATTGTTTATGCCCTCACTAGATAATTCTCTATAGAATTGATTCAGTACCCTGTTGTCAGTGTTTGGTGGTCTTCATTATTTATGCTCTCACTAAATAGTTCTCTATATAATTGATCCAGTACCCTGTTGTCAGTGTTTGGTGGTCTTCATTGTTTCCATCCCGTCCGCGCTCTTTAGTTCTCTCTATACTATTGGTGCAGTACTCTGTTGTCAGTGTTTGGTTGTCTTAATTATTTACGCCCGCAGTAAATAGTTCTCTATACTGTTAATGCAGAATTTTGTCGTCGGTATTTGGTGGTCTTCATTGTTTACGCCCGCGCTCTTTGGTTCTCTCTATACTATTGGGGCAGTACTCTGTTGTCGGTGTTTGGTGGTCTTCATTGTTTACGCCTGCGCTCTTTAGTTCTCTCTATACTATTGGTGCAGTAGCCTGTTGTCAGTGTTTGTTGGTCTTCATTGTTTACGCCTGCGCTCTTTAGTTCCCTCTAAACTGTTGGTAAGGCAGTACTCTGTTGTCGGTGTTTGGTGGTCTTCATTGTTTACGCCTGCGCTCTTTAGTTCTCTCTATACTATTGGTGCAGTAGCCTGTTGTCAGTGATTGTTGGTCTTCATTGTTTACGCCTGCGCTCTTTAGTTCTCTCTATACTATTGGTTCAGTACTCTGTTGTCAGCGTTTGGTTGTCTTAATTATTTACGCCTGCAGTAAATAGATCTCTATACTGTTAATGCAGTATTTTGTTGTCAGTGTTTGGTGGTCTTCATTGTTTAGGTCCGCGCTCTTTAGTTCTCTCTTTACTATTGGTGCAGTACTCTGTTTTCAGCGTTTGGTTGTCTTAATTATTTACGCCTGCAGTAAATAGATCTCTATACTGTTAATGCAGTATTTTGTTGTCGGTGTTTGGTGGTCTTCATTGTTTACGCCCGCGCTCTTTAGTTCTCTCTTTACTATTGGTGCAGTACTCTGTTTTCAGCGTTTGGTTGTCTTAAATATTTACGCCCGCAGTAAATAGTTCTCCATACTGTTAATGCAGTATTTTGTTGTCGGTGTTTGTTGGTCTTCATTGTTTACGCCTGCGCTCTTTAGTTCTCTCTATACTATTGGGGCAGTACTCTTTTGTCGGTGTTTGGTTGTCTTACTTGTTAACGCCCGCAGTAAATAGTTCTCTATACTGTTAATGCAGTATTTTGTTGTCGGTGATTGGTGATCTTCATTGTTTACGCCCGCGCTCTTTAGTTCTCTCTATACTATTGGGGCAGTACTCTTTTGTCGGTGTTTGGTTGTCTTACTTGTTAACGCCCGCAGTAAATAGTTCTCTATACTGTTAATGCAGTATTTTGTTGTCGGTGTTTGGTGGTCTTCATTGTTTCCGCCCGCGCTCTTTAGTTCTCTCTATACTATTGATGCAGTACTCTGTTGTCAGTGTTTGGTTGTCTTAATTATTTACGCCCGCAGTAAATAGTTCTCTATACTGTTAATGCAGTATTTTGTTGTCAGTGTTTGGTGGTCTTAATTGTTTACGCCCGCACTAAATAGTTCTCTATATAGTTAATGCAGTACTTTGTTGACGGTGTTTGGTTATCTTAACTTTTTACTTTCGCACTAAATAGTTCTCTATACTGTTAACGCAGTACTTTGTTGTCAGTGTTTGGTGGTCTTAATTGTTTACGCACGCGCTATTAATTAATGTTCTCTGTATATTATTTATGCTCTGTATATTATTTATGACAATCGCATAGTATTTCGGTGTTTCGATGGCGATTGTATAGTTTTGGAAAGTTTCCACAATGGTGAGCAGACTGCTTCAGTGTGCTTACGTTTTGCATAATATATAGAAAGGACATTGTATTAATAAAAGCATAATCCAATACTCCACATTTTCTGCATAAACGATTTTTCATATTATGTTGAGGCGACAGCTATCAGACAGACGGGCATATTACGAAACATGACAACACGACCGACTGTGGAATGAAGGTCGTTTTGTCATACCATCTGACTTAAAAGTCCGAGTTAACACGTTAAAACCCCTAAAGACTCCCCATCAAAAGTAATTGTGGCGACAAATTCAATCTCCAAAACAGATACTAAATTTCGGTCAGAGACTCCGTTGGGGTGAACTGGGAACTTTATCAGATAATCACAATGGAGCTGGGACGATAGATCAAGCTCTTAATTCGATTAAAATAGGAATATGTAAGTTTAGTTAAAACCATTAAGTAGAGAACAATGGCTTGTCTAACAAACAAAAACCATAGTTTTATCTTATCACCATGTAGCCGCCGACAACCCAGAGACTGGTTCTGAGGATGCATGTGCAATCTCTTCAGGGTCCGTATTGGAGCAGGCCGATGGTGACAGATGGAGATATTTGTATGGTTCTGGTATAAGTATATGTGAAGTAAAAACATATATAATCAGGTTGTGAAACAGAACATTGATTGGTTTTTAAATGTTAGACATCAAGTATCTCTTCAAAGGTGAACTCAATCTTAAACCTGGTGCATCGAGTCACGTTACGATTATCTCAATTTTAAACAACCATTTCTCAATCTCAATCTAAAACGAAAAAATATGTCAGCCGATGTTACGTCGATTAGATTCAATGTATTTAATATAAATTGGCGTTTTTTTATAATACAAAAGTTAAGGTCTATGACAAATATGGAGCCAGCTTAAACATTATTGGTACGCCAGTGACGTATGATATTTCGTCGTGGTTTCTGGCAAACAAAATTGATCACCAACAGCCTTAGACTTAAAACCATGCCCCGTGATCACCAACAGACTTAGACGTAAATTTAAACAAGTTATAATCTTTTTTGGTGGTATTAGAGCATCTGCGCACGGGCATGAAACGTTATCACGTGGAACACGACGCAACGAAGTACTGATTTAAGAAATTTAGACGGGGACGTAGAAAGTCAAGCTAGGTTAATATGTTTTATAGTATGTGGTCATTTCTTCCATTCGGGACTCATCGTGGTGCTTATCTTAAGGCCAAAAGAAAGAAAAATATTTGTAAATAGTTCCGAAACCGTTATAGAAAGTCCACAAAAAAGACAATACGTCAATCAAAACCCTTTATAGTCTTACAAATGAACAACTTCTTGCTTTAATAAATAAACTTTTATCAGAGTAGCTTTTCATTCATCTTTTGCCAATGGCGGCTACAATATTAATGTTTCTGGGAAAGCAAAATGGTATTGTAATACCACGCCAAAATCTAGGAAACAATTACCTTTCGACTAAGTGATTTTTCAAATTTAATTTTCTATGAAACGCTTATTTTTAGCTCACCTGGTCCGAAGGACCAATATAAGCTCATGCCATACCGTGGTGTCCGTCGTCCGTCCGTCGTCTGTACGTCAACAATTGCTTTTAACGACTTCTTCCTCTTAACCACTGATTGGAATTTAACTAAATTTGACTTGAGGCATCCCTAGGTGGTGGGGATTCAAAATTGTACAAACAGTTGGGCTGTCCCCCAGGGGGCTGAGGGCCGGGGCCAAAAAGGGGCAATTAGGCTATATTGCTTTAAGCCACTTCTTCTCTGGAACTAAGTAATGTATATCAACCATATTTGACTGGCAGCATCCCTAGGTGGTGGGGATTCAAAATTTTACAAATCGAGCTGACCCCCCAGGGGGCTGAGGGGCGGGGCAAAAAGGGGGCAATTCGGCTTTTTTGCTTTAAGCGACTTCTTTTCTGGAACTAAGAGATTGATATCAACCATATTTCACTGGAAGCATCCCTAGGTGGTGGGGATGTAAAATTGTACAAATCGTGGTATTGACCCCTAGGGGGCTGAGGGGCGGGGCCAAAAGGGGGCAATTTGCTCAGTATAAAGAGAAGAATGCACATTTGTTTCAAGGATGGTCTAGGGTCTAGCCCCACCCTTAGAGACATAGTACCTTGGTCATAACTTTAAAACGGTTGAGATCCCCACCCCAAAATTATGTATACAAATGCTGGGCATAAAGAGACAAATGCAGTCAGGATATTAGAATAGACCCTTGGGTCTGACTGAACACCGACGGACCTAGTTTCTTAGTCACAGCTTGGAAACAGTTGGATCCCCACCCTATAACCATAGTATATACAATTGCTGAGTATAAAGAGATGAATGGACATATACTTCCAGGATGGCCTTGGGGTCTGCCCCACCCTTGGAGACTTAATCCCTGGGTCATAACTTCGAAATGTTTTAGATCCCCACCCCAAAGCTATATATACAATTGTTAGGCATAAAGAGACGAATGCAGTCATGATATTATAATTGACCCCAGGGTCTGCCCCACCCTTGCAGACTTAACCCCTTGGTCATAACTTAGATACGGTTGAGATCCACAACCCAAAACTATAAATACAAATGATTGGCAAAAAGAGACGAATGCAGTCACGATATCAGAATTGATCCTGGGGTCTGGCCACAACCGTAGGGACCTAGTTTCTGAGTCACAGTTTGGAAACAGTTGAGATCCCCACCCTGTAAACAAAACAAATAAATTGCTGGGCATGAAAAATATAACACAGGTATGCTATATATGCCCTTGGATCACATTTGAAGAATATTTTGCACTAATTGCTTAGATATCCAGGAGAGCGATACAGACCCTCTGGGCCTCTTGTTTGTTATGAATTAACATTAGATTTGAAACAGTTACTAATGTAACCAATGCATATATCTTAATTTTAATAAATGTGATTTTTATGTCAGCCGGCCTGCTATGTCAACTAAGATACGTTTTCAATAAAAACGGAGCAAACTATGACAATTGAGTGTTCACTGTTTTGGGGTTTTTTGTATGTAAATATTAAACATGCAGTGCTATATATTTAATCAATGTTCACAAAACTTGCGAAGGGCCCAGATCGAGGGAATATTGCTAGGTTTTGCAAAATGCAGTGTATCTCACTTAATTTCGTTTCCCATGAATACATGTATAATATAAGGATGCTGATTTACCTGCTCTTTATAAGATCATTAAATTGCACATGATTCCTTACGAACATCAGTTATTAATTACCCTCTGCTTGCTCTACAGAAACACTTTCCATACTTGTCGCAGAAATAGTGTGCGCTGTTCATTCCAGTAGCGGTATCAAGGGAATGTTTCCGTAACTAAATAGGAAACACTAAAGCTTTCCCTGTTGTGTACCCTCAAGTTAAATATTACACTTTTTTTCTGATTGAATATGTGCTATAACTAAACAAACTATTGCTCAGTAAGGGTTTTTCTACCAGAAATGAATCATCGAATGAGGAAAATTTCCAGTCGCCATCCTGACCTGATTTACAGTCTCTACCATGATTCGGATGTCATTCACGACGAGTTCGATCGCATTTGACCTAAATCCTTAATGGATTTGGCGGGATACATTGTGACAGATGCCAGACGTACATGTAGTGCAAGGAACGCTTCCTCTTCCGGGGCACATTGTATCGCGTACAGTTTCTGTCTTGATGTCTTTAATTGTAATGCATTTTCATTTCAGGTTGTCTTTTTTATCGCCTTTTTCTTCAGAAAATTCTATTCTAACCAAAAAATAAAATATAAATTATTGTCGTGTCTAATTCCCCGTTACCTTGCGTTGTGACAATACAATACAAGGAAATGTGCCGTGTTCACTCGCCTAAAAAATGAGCACTACATTAGAGACTAAAATTAATCCCTTTGATTTCTCTTTCAATGATGTCTCTCGGGTAAGCACATTATCATTATAACGTCCTTCTCCCGTTTCCAACTTAAGATATTTCAAAGTTAGGAACTGTGGTATGGCACTGGAGTGGTTCCTTTACACGGAATCGCCATCTTGTGTGCTGTATGGAGGAAGTAACCCTGCCACCGAATCACACAAACCAAGCGTTGAGGTGTATGACAACAACAGACATTTTCTAACAATGGTGCGGCTAAACACATATCCGTTTGTATTTCAGTTGAAGTCAAAAAACTGATGTTGGACGTTTTAACTCAATAAAATTAGAAATGCTTTGTTTTGACTTTTAAACAAAAAAGATACTTAACGAATTAGGTTAGTCAATAGAGTGTCAGACCGCTGAATAGCGTCCGCGACACCTAACGCTATCTGCCTGAGGTACACTATATAGTTCGCTGCACTTAACGTAACTGTTTAGGGGGGTTTCTACAAAAGATATATGACGGAGATATTTTAGAAATATATCCATAAGTGCACCTACTTAGTGAGTTTAGACCCGCAATAGAACGAGTTTTGTATGTACATTGTCGGGGTTCAACGCCTACATGGTTAATAAATATGGCTGACTTTGCTCACACAAATATTTACCAACCTAGTTATCGTTCCTAATTTGATGAAACGCGTCTCGCCAGTCGACCATTGTGTTGAGTGTCCGTTAAAATGTCATTATTCCGTGTGAGCGTTAGGAAAGGCATATGGATGTTTTCATGCTAACAACAACCTTCTACAGAAGAGACAAAAAAGTAGGACCAAAGTTGAAACCATCAGAAAATGGTGGTAGGGAGTGGGGGAGCCTAGGGGCAGCCCTATTTCACGAGATATATAGCGAATCAAGTACGTTAAATTTAAATTTGTGATCTTTCACGGTAACACTGTCTGATTAAATTGTCCAAGTAGCCTGATATAATGATGTATGCCTCCCTGTTAAGTTGGCGGTCATTAGCAGGCCGCGCTCCATCGTCCCAGGGGACTTGACCTTATCTACCACGTACGAGTGAAACAGAACCTGTGTGTCACAACCGATACATTTACAAGGATTTAAATTAATGTAACTATACATTCTTTCACGTTAGAGCATAAACATTTGTGACGTATCCAAGAAGATTTAAATTACAGTTTTGTTTATTCGATAGTGTGAACCGGTAATGCAAGATAAGTTCTTTTATTTAGAAAAAAATATAAGTGAAACATTTATGTTTCCATGTAACTCAATATTTTTCGAGCTTATTAAGTTATATTCACACTTGCTATGATAAAATTAATTTTCGCTGCCTGTTGCTCTTTGTGGACAGATATGTTCTCCCATGGTAGGTTTGTCTACATTTGGTTTTCATAATGCAATTACAGCTTTAAAGCGAAATCGATTGATGAATAGAAAAAACCGAAGCAGGCAGGTAAGTACTTCTGCCATTGCTCATTAAACTATTTAGTTTACCCGCAAGAAATGTTTTTATGTAACCATTCTCCGAAAACATATCTTCACAACTGTGTAGCTTAAGGGCAAATGGGTAAACTAAAACAGGTAAACCCGTATCATCGCTGTTCAATTCACCCGGAAGACCTTGGACTTTTATGTACTCACTCGCAAAACGTCACTAAATTGTAGTGGCATACCTATCCCTTGCATATATTGATTTCTTAAACCCGTCTTCTATCTTTTCCTACGGATAAAACGAAATCACACCTGGGAGTACGTAGGCGGTTTCCGAAGTACCAGGTTGGCACACGTGTGTTTTCTGAGCAGAATAAAGATAGTTAATCAAACAGAATACATAATCCTACCCAGTTTTCTTAGGTTCTTTAATCTAATTTTAAATGATGAAGGGAATTCACTAGAAAATCTTCTGTTAGAAACTATGGCGTTAGTCTTAGATAGCAAATACACATTGTGACAAGTAGGTGTTCTAAATAATGATTACCTCATTGTTGTTATGGCATATTATCATAAAAACCATTCAGGGACTTACCAGGCATGTGATACACGCATTATGATGCCGACTGTATATGTCGGAATCGCCATTATGCTTAAGATAAAGCTTACAGGAATGGAACATTAAACTTAACTGTACTAAGCGCAAAATCCCACTTCATGTTTTATGTTGAACAAACAACGAGAACTGGGAAATATGATGTCGCTCTAGAAACAGAGACAGAGATATGAGAACAAACACATAGAGCTTAACAGAGACAGTTAACATAGACAGGTAGACAGAGACAGGTAGACAGAGACAAGTAGACAGAGACAGGTCAACAGAGACGGGTAAACAGAGACAAGGAGACAGAGACGGGTAAACAGAGACGGGTAAACAGAGACAGGTAGACAGAGACAAGTAGACAGAGACGGGTAAACAGAGTCGGGTAAACAGAGACAGGTAAACAGAGACAAGTAGACAGAGACGGGTAAACAGAGACAGGTAGACAGATACAGTAAACAGTGACAAGTAAACAAAGACAAGTAGACGGAGACAGGAAGACAGAGACAAGTAGACAGCGACAGGTATACAGAGACAGGTAAACAAAGACAAGTAGACAGAGACAGGTAGACAGAGACAAGTAGACAGAGGCAGGTTAACAGAGACAAGTAGACAGAGACAGGTAAACAGAGACGGGTAAACAGCGACAGGTAGACAGAGACAAGAAGACAGAGACAGGTGACAGAGACAGGGAAACAGAGACAAGTACACACGACAAGTACACAGCGACAGGGACACAGCGACAGGTAGACAGAGACAAGTAAACAGAGTCAGGTTAACAGAGGCAAGTAGACAGAGACAGGTAAACAGAGACGTGTAAACAGAGACAGGTAAATAGAGACAAGTAGACAGAGACAGGTAGACAGAGATAGGTAAACAGAGACAAGTACACACGACAAGTACACAGCGACAGGTACACAGCGACAGGTAGACAGAGACAAGAAGACAGAGACAGGTGACAGAGACAGGTAAACAGAGACAAGTACACACGACAAGTACACAGCGACAGGTACACAGCGACAGGTAAACAGAGACAAGTACACCCGACAAGTACACAGCGACAGGTACACAGCGACAGGTAGACAGAGACAAGTAGACAGAGTCAGGTAAACAGAGACAAGTAGACAGAAACAGGTAAACAGAGACAGATAAACAGAGACGGGCAAACAGAGACAGGTAAACAGAGACAATTAGACAGAGACAGGTAAACATAGACAGGTAAACAGAGACGGGTAAACAGAGACAGTAAACAGAGACAAGTAGACAGAGACGGCTAAACAGAGACAAGTAAACAGAACAAACAACGAGAACTGGGAAATATGATGTCGCTCAAGAAACAGAGACAGAGACATGTGAGCAAACACATAGAGGTTAACAGAGACAGTAAACAGTGACAAATAGGCAGAGACAGGTAAGCAGTGACAGATAAGCAGTGACAAATAGGCAGAGACAGGTAAACAGAGATAGGTAGACAGAGATAGGAAGGCAGAGACAGGTAAACCGAAACAGTAAACAGAGAAAAGTAGACAAAGACAGATAAACAGAGACATATACACAGGGACAAGTAGGCAGAGGCAGGTAGACAGGCAAATACAGGTATATCTGAACATAGACAAAGATAGAGACAGGTAGGCAAAGGCAGGTAAACAGAGACAGTAAGCAGAGACAGTAAACAGAGACAGTAAGCAGAGACAGTAGACAGAGACAGTAAGCAGAGACAGTAGACAGAGACAGATAAACAGAGACAGGTAAACAGAGACAAGTAGACAGAGACGGTAAACAGAGACAGTAAGCAGAGACAGTAAACAGAGACAGTAAGCAGAGACAGTAAACAGAGACAGATAAACAGAGACAGGTAAACAGAGACAAGTAGACAGAGATAGGTAGGCAGAGACAAGAAGGCAGATACAGGTAGACAGACAGAGACAGGTAGACAGATACAGGTAGACAGACAGAGACAGGTAGACAGACAGAGACAGGCATATCTGAACATAGACAGAGATAGAGACAGGTAGACATATTAACAGATAGACAGATTGACAGAGACAGAGACAGATAGACAGATAATCAGCCAGAGACAAGTAGACAGACAGAGATAGGTATGCAGAGACAGGTATACAGATAGAGATAGACAGACAGACAGACAGACAGAGACATATTAAGCGGTACATAGAAAGAGACAGATTGATAGAGAAAGAAACAGGTTGACACAGACACGTAGACACAGACAAGTAGACACAGACAGGAATACAGACAGGTACAGGTAGGCAAAGACAGGTAGACAGACAGAGATAGACAGACAGATAGACAGAGACAGGTAAATATGCACAAAGACAGAGACAGGAAGACAGAAACAGATAGACAGAGACAGATAAACAGAGACAGAGAGAGGTAAACAGACAGAGACAATAAGACATAATGATAATAATTATTAATTAAAATAAGATTTATATAATAATCCTATTTTTTATGTTAATGACCGTAGCGACTAAACAACGACTGAGATGAGTACATCTTGACTAAATTAGATGATCTGACGACGCGGGCTTTTTGTACAAGGCTAACTTGCCGAAATATACACAATTGAAGTTCCAATCTAATCCGCCTTGCTACTTCCAGTCGTCATTTTGAAAACAGGACCTAATCTTGAGCTGATGCGCGTTTGAAAGAGTTTGAAGTATTGCAAAGCTTCTAACGATCATGCCCAGAAATACTCTCTAAGGATAATATTTTTTGATAAATTTAAAATCAATTGTTTATTATATTTCTTTTCTGTATCAGTTTTGTTAATGCATAAAAAAACAAATTGATTTTTTCCCCTTCAAACTATTTGTTTTCAAATGTTAAAACACATCATTTTTTTGAAAAATTGTTCTAGTTTCGAGATTAAGATCAAACGTCGTCTGCTTCCCAAACATTCAAGAAAATAATATTTACAATGTATTGATATTGTTTTTGCTAACTTGTTTATTCTTAAAACTATCTTAAATTAATAAATATCCAGATTGTGTGACATCATGTATTGAAAAATGCATTTTATGACGTAACCGGAAGCGTACATGATAAGAGAAACGTGACTCGGAAAATTTACTCACGACAAAATCGGGACGGTAATAAAAAACAGACGATTATCGAACATTAACATATCAATATCGTATGTATTAAGACACTGATGTTTTAGAAAACAACACTCGTTTAATCCATTGCTATCACATAAAGTACTAAGTGACAATTATGCGAAAATATCAGCATTAAATGTTTGCGATCGCGCAGACCTACTTTCGTTTTACGGTTACATACATTTGCACATGTCGGCATCAACTATGGTGGCTGATATATGACATTTCGTCTTTTCGCTTTGTCGCCCGCGAAATAACGCCAAGCGAAATAACGAAATAACGAAATAACGCCAAAGCGCCAGAACGAAAAGACGAAATAACGCCAAAGCGCCAAAGCTAAATAATGAAATAACGCCAAAANATTGTTTTGATAGTTTTTTGGACAAAAAAGTGAACCCTGTCTTACACCTTTGGAAGGCGGCACTAAATAGTTCATAGCACAGGCCCTGGGGACCTTTTTAATTTTTTAACAATATCTCATGGGTCGTGTATTAGGGAGCTACAAATATAACCCAGTAATGGTTAAATTGTTTTGTGGGCAAAATTCTTTTGTTCCTGTAACAGGTCCTTTGTAAAATTTTATCATGTTTTGACACATAAATATATATAAACTTTATACAACTATAATATCGGAAACACTCGTTTTAGCATGGAGTCGTCTGCTGGATAACGGAACTACTAGGTAGTGAAGCGGACGTAAAACAAGCAATTGAAATCGGACCAATAGTGCGTGACTCGATTGACGTAGACAAGCTCCGCCCAACAGGCAATGCCCAACCAATTGTCGGGTTGCATCAACGAGGAGAATGATGAGGGAATTTGAGTCTGCTTAAGTATCATTTCCTGAATTCCGGAACCCAAAGAATGATATTATTTGCTGCATTGAACTCTATATCTCCGACAATTGTTCTCCCGATATCGCACAGGTGACGCTTTCTTGCTGTTGTGATACTCTGCATAGAACATTTATTGTACTGTCTAGATTAGCCTTCCGTCATTCCGGCTGCTAGTCGTTTTTACTCAATTTAAGGTGTAAACTGTTTTCAATTTCTGAAAGGTTAGAACTAGGTCTATTTTAATGATATGAAAATAATCTTAAATTGAGTTTACGTACTTAGAGAATTTAAAAGTCAGATATCTCAAGGAAGAGTAACCATATTTTTATGGTAGATCCGGGTTCGAGTCCCGGTCCGAATTTTTTTCACTTGCTACAGTTTACTGTCGAACTTGAGGGTCATGCTATATTCTTTAAATAATAAAACTTAAAAGTATTTTAGTTAAGAAACTATTATAACAAACCTGAAAATTTCTCCACGCCCTATGACCTAGCCTTTTTCGAAGCCACTGACTGAATGTTAACAAGAAATTCCTTCATGTAGTTTTCCGCGAATATCTGAAATAAAGGATTTGAAATTAGGGATGTAAACCTATGGAATTCAAAGCCTTAGGATTTTACTGGGCAAATATTTCGCAATCTGCCATTTTTTTTTCTTTTCTTGTTGAGTATTAGGAATTCACGGGTACGTATTTTTCTCATGAGTGTCTAATCATATCGGCATGGTTGTATAAGTTAAAAGTAATAGCAATTTGAACTCGACAATTTAGCTCGATCTAGTATTCTCCATTAACCAATCTTTTAAAATAAGTGTGTTATGACCCAAAAACGTTTGATATATATTTTAAAAATATGTTGGGGAATTAGAATATTTAAAAAATATATAAGAACATTTTTTTATATTTCCTGAACGAATTGAAAGAATGCATTTAAAAGTTAGTTATGGTATATGACATCATAAGTTTGCGTTATTTTTATTTCTTTTTTTTATAGGATGCACATTGTACTTGAGAAAGCTTCTTGTTATTTTTTGTTATTAAATTATCATCTGTGTTGGTTTTTATTTCGTAAATAACATTGTCCCTTGTTCGCCTATTGGCTATGTATTTGTCTCCCATCTGTTCATTTTATCTTTCAGTTTCGTAAATTCGAAGTTTTCATTACAGTATTTTGCGTTATTATCTTTTTTAAGTTAAACTATGTTTGTGTAAGTATTTTTGCAGTATTTTGGGCGTATTTTCGTTTTACGTTTTTTTAGCTTTGGCGTTATTTCGTCTTTAAGCTTTGGCGTTATTTCGTCTTTTAGCTTTGGCGTCATTTCGTCTTTAAGCTTTGGCGTTATTTCGTCTTTTAGATTTGGCATCATTTCGTCATTTAGCTTTGGCGTTATTTCGTCTTTTAGCTTTGGCGTTATTTCGTCTTTTCGCTTTGGCGTTATTTCGTCTTTTCGCTTTGGCGTTATTTCGTTTTGTAGCTTTGGCGTTATTTCGTTATTTAGCTTTGGCGTTATTTCGTCTTTTAGCTTTGGCGTTATTTCGTCTTTTCGCTTTGGCGTTATTTCGTTTCTTAGCTTTGGCGTTATTTCGTCTTTTCGCTTTGGCGTTATTTCGTTATTTAGCTTTCGCGTTATTTCGTCTTTTAGCTTTGGCGTTATTTCGTCTTTTAGCTTTGGCTTTAGCTTTAGCGTTATTTCGTCTTTTAGCTTTGGCGTTATTTCGTCTTTTTGCTTTGGCGTTATTTCGTTTTTAGCTTTGGCGTTATTTCGTCTTTTCTCTCTGGCGTTATTTCGTCTTTTCGCTTTGGCGTTATTTCGTCTCTTCGCTTTGGCGTTATTTCGTTTTTAGCTTTGGCGTTATTTCGTCTTTTCTCTCTGGCATTATTTCGTCTTTTAGCTTTGGCGTTATTTCGTTTTTTAGCTTTGGCGTTATTTCGTCTTTTCGCTTTGGCGCTTTGGCGCTTTGGCGTTATTTCTTTATTTCGTTATTTCGTTTGGCGTTATTTCGCGGGCGACAAAGCGAAAAGACGAAATGTCATATATCAGCCACCATAATCAACAGTATATCTTAACTTGTGTCCTTCATAGGCGCATTGTCGAGGAAAAGCATAGTGACATGTTACATCAAGATAAAAGATACAAGAATTTTTATTTTACGTTGAATATATGTCATAGTTAACATCAGCTCCCAGGAGCTTGTATTTCGACAAACATTTATATATATAAATGGTAAAACATTGTAACAGTGTAAAGGCAAACAACAAATTTTATCATAGGATACCTACGTTGGAAGGATTAAGATAAAGAGGCTAAATAATCATGCTGTACAAAATTTGGCAGTGGTGATTGGGACAGCCGCTACCTAACAGCCTTCTGGATAATGCTGTACTATTATTTATTTTTTTAAACATAGCGTTTATTTGTAACCTGGAGCACGGGTTTGGTAGCCGTTAATATTGGGAGACGTTTTTAGTATTGTCTCGGTATGGCTATGAATGCGTTCCAGGTCATGTTATAGAGCATCAAATGTATTAAATCCAAATATAGCATCACTTCACAACAATCACGGATTCATACGGGTACAATGTTATTAAAATAACATTGATACAGTGCATGCAAGCTGAAATTAACAAATCATTGGTTTAAAAATTACAAGTCATCATTTCCATGGAATTTTCCAAATAAATAAGATCTGTATGTCAAAATAAACTTCAGGTTTGGTTTAGTATTGTTTTATGTATGTCCTATCAACAGCTATACATGGTCATTTAAGGACGGCCATTAGCGAGATGAATGCGTGTGGTGAGTTTGTGCATAATTAATTTGTGTTTTGGGAGTCTGTGTGTGTGCTGACTTTATAGTGTAATTTCACCGGAGCATACTGCTGAAGACATATCTTATTTTACGATTGAACCTCGTTATCTCACCATCTTCAATAGCCAAGGGTTCATAATTTAAATTTGTACTATCCAACCTTGGCGGATTTAGCCTTGTGTTTAATTTCCCTACCCTGCCACCTAGCAGAGACACTTTTCTAGCAAAACTTTAAACTTTCAAGATTATTTCAGCACTGGGCGCCTATGTACGTATTTCCCTTGGTTATCATTTACAGTTAGACTTTGGCCAATTATCTCTACCAACTGATCAAATACAGAAAATGTTTCGTTAAGTATTGTCCTCCTTTGTTTTTTGACATAACGCATGGCATAGTCGACAAGGCAACTTGGTACTGGGCGCCGCTATTATTATTTACATGCACACGGACTTGGTATTAAGTTCTAACCCTCAGTTCACATATGTGTATTATATAATGTATGATATACACAAATATGTGGACCATAGGATGGTAATTCGTGCCAGGTCCCTGTGCAAGGTTCAATAATTTGAAAGCTTAGAGAACAAAGCTAAATCCGCTAAGGTTGAATACGTGAATATGTGAATACAAAATGAACGTTTGGCTAGCTAAGATGAGATGTTACAGGCTGGACAGATAATGACACCAAAAACAGGCTGAAAACATGTATGGATAGTGTTTTTCTTAAGATAGGCTGTATAAACACATTATGAATATGTAAAATTAATATGGAACTCCATTTTACCCGAATTACCTGACGTTATTTTCAATATACCTTCAGTTCATCTGTATTTCCACACTGTTCTCTGTATAAGGAATAGGAATCAGTTTGTTTTTGTTGTTTTATAAATCCTCGCAACCACTTTTAAGCCATACGTATAAGAAAGGTCTGCCAAATATCTGATTCTTTGTTAACTTTACCTCAAATATGTAGCAGGAATTAAGCTTTCTATATCCACTGCACTGCATTTCATATAACTTGTTGACATTTGTCTGCTACAATACATGGAGTTTCCTCAAAAGATGCTGATAACCGAAAAGTGTCTGAAACCTTAATCATATCTTTTAGAATACTGTGTTTAAAAAAAAAAGGTTATGCATGTATCCACTTAACATCATCAAACAACATTTAAACTCTCCATTACCTAAACCTGTGATTAAAAGGATTGCAAACAAATATATGTGTTCGCTTAAATGTTAAAATATTTCTGTTCAACATTCATATTTACAGTGGGGTTCAAATCCACTAAAACATAAGTTGACATAAAATTGTACTACAGTCCTTTTTGGTCTGATTTTTGACAGCTAAATAAGTCTCATCAAGGGTCATTGACCTGTCAAAAGTTGAAGTTGAAGTGGCCAAAGTTATTTGACTCATCCTAAAAATAGCAGAAATTATGGGTTGGATTTTCATGAACTTGAAGAGTTGTGCCCCTTTGTTTGCTTTCCTATACATCTTATTCTGGTAGTTAATCATTCATATTTTTATTTTTATTTTTGATATTTACTTCATATACATCTGATGAGAATGGGAGATATTTGAAAATGCACAAAATTCACCAAGAAATCTGAACGTTACAAAAGGTCGAAAGGTTAATCTTTACACCATGCAGGCCATGTTTGAACATTTTACTGTAATGTTAGTTTTACTTTCCATGTCGGGAGGATTTTAAATGCATCTTGACTGTTATGTCAATCAATTAATTTTCATTTAGATGGTATCCCTGATAATTATTTCTTATATAATCTAATATTTATTTCAAAGTAATACTCATATTCTCTGTTTTAAACTATAGGAACACTGGCTATGTACTCAAAGTATGTGTGCAGTATTGATTGTCTTCCTTTTGATAATATTCCTGTGAGTTGTGTCCCTCACACGATTTCCTCACATTCCTTTCTGTTAAATATCGGATTTAGTTTGTTATTTCTATAAGTTCCAGGTTTCCTTTTAGACAAAATATGTCGTGTTTAAGTGATTTTTGAGAATTGGTGGTTTTGCGAAATTTGCTTATTGTTTTGCAAAGGTTCAATATTTTTTTGTTTATAACATATATAGGGTGTTCCCATAGCTATCACTTTCTTTAAAATGTAGTGGTTTTTTTCGTTGTGTTTGGAAAAAAATGTCCAGGCATTTTAGTTAGTTTTAAAGTTTTGCTTAAAACTTACCATACTGACAATGTCAGACAATTTCAGACATGCGAAACACATAATATTGAAGAATCGGGGATTTTCTTTCATGTCTACTACTTGGGGACATTGAACAGACCAAAATAGATCTTCTGCCCCAATTGCAACACACTTGGGATCTTAAATCTTTCCTTTCTTTCTTCACTGTTCTGCCTTTCTTTGTCGTGCCGCCTGAGAAGCATGGCGAACACTTAAGGATCACTCTGTCCGTCATCACACGTTGTCGTTAGCGGCGGCAGTCACATTTAAGTTTTCCAGACTTTTTTTCGCCACCATTTACCATATCGATTTTAAAAGTTGGCCCCCTGAAGAATCGAGGATTTTCTTTCATGTCTACTACTTAGGGGACATTGTACAGACCCAAAATAGATCTTCTGCTCCAATTGCAACACACTTGGGATCTTAAATCTTTCCTTTCTTTCTTCACTGTTCTGCCTTTCTTTGTCGTGCCGCCTGAGAAGCATGGCGAACACTTAAGGATCACTCTGTCCGTCTTCACACGTTGTCGTTGGTGGCGGCAGTCACATTTAAGTTTTCCAGACTTTTTTTTGCCGTTATTTACCATATCGATTTATAACTTTGTATGTGGCTTAATCATAATATATTTCAGATCAAGTTCTAACCACGTGCCAATATTTTATATTTTTGCTGGAGTTACATGTATGGCCCTTTGCACATTGGAAGTTCTCATAATTAACTGTTTACCATACTTTGTTCGTTACCCCTTGCCACTTAGTATGTGGCGTTACCATAATGGATTACAGTTAGAGTCCAAACCCTGTGTTAATATTTCATTTGGTGCTGGAGTTATCGCCCTTTGCACATTAGAAATCTCATAATTAATTGTTTTCACGGACTTTTCGCTATCACTTGCAACATCAATTTGTTACTTGGTATGTGGCTTTGTCATAATGGATTACAGTTTGAGTTCTAACCTCATGTTAATATTCCATTTTTTGCTGGAGTCATGGCCCTTTGCACATATGAAATTATCAAATTTAACTTGTTTGTGGCTTTATCATAATAGATTACAGAGTTTGAACCATATATTAAAAATCCATTTTTGACTGGAGTTATGGCCGTTTTGCACATAGGAAATTCTCATAATTAACTGTTTTCCATATTACTTGTAACTTAGTATACATCTATAATGGATTACAGTTTGAGTTCGATCCTCATATCAAATTCTATTCATTGCTTGAGGCAACACACAGGCACACACAATACGTATCATGCACATATGACTTCAGATGTTGTGTGGACGTTAAGCTCCCTCAACCAACTAACAAGCAACTGAAAGCATAATGCTTTTCATATGGCCATTATGGGGATCATGATATTTCAAAATGACACTCTTTAATTGTGTAGGTGCATGTGCCGGCAACACATCCACTTCCTTCGAATTGTAGTTTTCTTCTATAGGTGTCTCCTTGACACACGTCCTCATATGACCCTGGCTGTTGCGGGGACATAAATCACCTAATAGAGTACATCATTTGAAGTCCTTCTGTATGGCTTGATGTTGTTTTCAAACCAATGGTCTGGAGCATTACTTGGTTAAGAAGACTGAATGCCGTTTAACAGAGGGTCTCTCTCATAATAATCTGGCTCCATAGGGGTAGGAGTGGGGTCCCAAAGGGGGATTCTCCAATTCAATTACACAATTTGTTGTTAGGACCCCTGTACATCTTTAGTAATCAGGTTTTCCATCTGTCTTTCTTTCTATTTGTTTTTAGCTCACCTGCCAAGGACAAGTGAGCTTTTGCCCTGATGCGGCGTCCATCGTCTGGCCATCGTCCGGCCCTCGGGCGTCAACTTTTCCCTTTAAACATCTTCTTCGTTATAGCCTAGAGACCCAGAACCTGATATTGGGCCTGTAGCATGCTGGCACGAAGGGCTACCAAGTTTGTTCAAATGAATAACTTTGATCTACATTCAAGGTCACAGGGGTCAAATGTGCTATATTTGAATAAAGTGGTAATGAGCTTAGCATCAACATAAATGACCTAGATCAGCTAAAAAGTTGCATTAGGAGCAAGTGAGTGACACAGGCCCATTTCGCTTCTTGTTTAATTTCTGCACAATATCTTCAGTACTGTTGGTTGGATTGCTTTCAGACTTTATCAAGTGCTTTTTTTGAAGAACGTGCTTGCTTTGAATATTTATTCAGGCCCGGCGGTCAAAGGTCAATGTCACTGTTACCATGAATAGAAAATTAGTTTAGGCACAATATTTCGAATTCTGTTGGAATGATTTGCCTGCTTTGGTGCTTTTGTGGTCAAAGGTTAAGGTCATTGTTACTTTGGAAAGTATTTGCTTAGGATACAAATTGTAGCTTTTGAGGCATCGATGTCAAAGTTCAAGGTTAATGTTACTATAAATAGAAAAACATTTCATACACAATATTTGGAGCTCTTTTTGACCGTATGCACCCAGACTTTATCCAGTGTAATAAAATGTTTGCTTAAGCCTTTAAATAGCTTTTCAGCCTTTGATATCAAAGGTCAAGGTCGCTTACTATAAATAGAACATCAGTTTGTGCAATGTATTTCGAATTCTGTTGGACTGGTTACGCTCAGATTTTATCTAGTCCTTCCTGGAAGAAAGTACCTGTTTGAGATAACTTTTCAGGTCCAGTGGTGAAAGGTCAATGGGTCACTATAAATATAAATATGTTTAATGCCCTTATGCACAATATCATGTTTTCTCTTGGGCTGATTACACTCTGACTTTATCAAGTGTTTCCTCAGAAGCTTGTGATAGATTTCCAGGCCCGGGGGTTAGGTCTCTATCACTGTTACCATATGAATAGAAAATCAGTTTATAAAATGCACTACTTATATTTTGAGTTCTGTTTGGCTGATTACAATCAAGACTTTATTCATTGCTTTTATAAAAGAAAACACTTGCTTTCATTAGTGTTTGCTACATGTATACCTAACAACAGTTTCTTTTAAATCTTCAATAAACATAATTATGGAGAATAGTCACGGCGGCATTTAAAATATATATATATATATAAAAATCTTATTACCGGTTAGCTTGTAATGATAATAATAATATTAATAATAATAATAGCCATTCTTCATTGAGGATAAATATATGTTTAGCCATGGGCTAATCTTCCACGTGGTCCTCTTGTTAAATAAATACATGTTTAGCCATGGGCTAATCTTCCACATGGTTCTCTTGTTAGTAAAATACATGTTTAGCCATGGGCTGATCTTCCACGTGGTCCTCTTGTTAGTAAAATACATGTGTTAATTATGAAATACATTATTAATGAGACAAAGACAGGAAGACAGAAAGAGACAGGTCAACAGAGACGGGTAGACAGACCCAGGTAGACAGAGACAGGTAGACTGAGAGACAGGTAGACAGACAAAAACAGGTAGACAGAGACAGATTGACAGAGTTAGAGACAGGTAGACAGAGACATATATACAGAGACAGGTAGACAGAGACATATAGACAGAGACAGGTAGACAGACAGAAACAGGTAGACAGAGACAGATTGACACAGAGTTAGAGACAGGCAGCCAGATACATATACACAGAGACAGGTAGACAGAGACGGGTAGACAGAGACACATAGACAGAGACAGGTAGACTGAGAGACAGGTAGACAGACAGAAACAGGTAGACAGAGACAGATTGACAGAGTTAGAGACAGGTAGACAGAGACATATAGAAAGAGACAGGTAGACAGAGACATATACACAGAGACAGATAGACAGAGACAGGTATACAGAGACATGTAGATAGAGACATGTAGACAAACAGAAACAGGTAGACAGAGACAGATTGACAGAGTTAGAGACAGGTAGACAGAGACAGGTAGACAGATACATATAGACAGAGAAAGGTAGACAGACAGAGCAAAACAAAATGTTTTCTGATGCTACTTTCAAATATAGATCGTGGACGGCAAATGTATAAAAACAAGCGTCGTCAGCCCAGCATATTAATAAATGCACAATTGTTCCGACACTCACCTGTTTCCGCTGGTGCCATTAACCCTGCATTGGAACACTTTTCATTTTCTATTTTATTGATTTGTACGAGGGTTTTATTTGTTTATTTACTATTTTCCTTTTATGAATTAATATTCTATTGGACACTAGCTATCCCTGTAAAATCGTAGATTGGTTCCAGTCCCGATGGTTCGAGTCATACACTGCTGTACTGGTGGAGACCGGAGTGGCTGACCACATTGTAGGTCCATCTGTATAATGACATCGTCCATGACACAAGCATGGCCGCGGTATACGGCAGTACAATCACTTTTCGAATGAATAATTAATCAGATGCCAACACGTCTGGCTGATGAGAACAATATGATGAGGGGTTATTGCTGTGGAAAGACATATAACAAAAAGATCTCTCATCCTGCAATTCTCCACGAAAATTGCATTTATCATCCCATAGAGTAACGGTACGATATTGGTCGACCCTAAGATATAAAACCCATCTTAACTGCTCCACTCAGTGTCCACGGGGGTTCTTCCAACATTTCCTTCCGCTTATGTCGCCATGTGCTTCAGGCAGTGTCATGTTACTACTGTAAAATTTCCAATACTTATCACTTCATTAGAACCCTTATTTGTTAATTTGGTATTCAAAATAAAAAGAGGAGAACGTTTCCATAACGTTTTGTGGTTCTGGGTAAAATATTCTTAAACCGTCGCAGTATTAACTATTCTAATTTGATTACTATAAGAAATGAGAAGAGATGAAAGAATAGACGCTGTTTATCTGGGACCGCTCGTCATTAGGAATTCATGACTGGTAATTTTGAATAGTACTGGTGAAATGGAATTAGTAGCGTTATAAAAATGAAAATAAATATTTCTTTATCCTACGTGAATATCTCTATAAACTATACCTAGTGATGATGGAATGTAGTCAGTAGTACGAGTTTTGATAAGTTGGCGAGCGCTGTTTTCTTTATACACCAACGCTACCATTTCGACAATCATGTACATGTAAGACAAGCATGTACATGTAAGACAAGCATGTACATGTAAGACAATCATGTACATGTAAGACAATCATGCACATGTAAGACAAGCAAGTACATGTAAGACAATCATGTACATGTAAGACAAGCATGTACATGTAAGACAATCATGTACATGTAAGACAA
>NW_018480006.1:251543-264376 GCF_002113885.1 Mizuhopecten yessoensis | reverse complement strand
CATGTACATGTAAGACAAACATGTACATGTAAGACAATCATGAACATGTAAGACAATCATGTACATGTAAGACAATCATGTACATGTTAGACAATCATGTACATGTAAGATAATCATGTACATGTAAGACAATCCAAATCGTGTCCAATTGACATTTCTTAGTCATGGCGGGGATTGTGTAATTTGTACTGAATTTAGGTTCGGTGTGTGGGGTTCGGATATAGTTTATATTCTGTATCCTTAAAGGGGCGCCATTGATCGGTGGAGATCATTGAACATCCCAGGGACATACGTTGTACACATGATCCTTATAAGACCAAGTGACAGGCTGGAGATCTTAACAGGAAGTGGGGTCGTCGACAACCCCCTGAAAATCTAATCACAGCTTTGGAGGGTTTGTTTTGTACATCAGATATGGTCACATGCTTGAATGTCAACTACCGATAGGGTCACACCAGGGGGCATTGTATTGTCATAACACTTAATTGGCATGTCTTGGAAGCAGTCGTATGTCACATTATTCCGACAACTGGCTGACTATAACTGTCTAGGGAAGGGGGAAAAAAATATAAAATATTGCTGTTGAGAAGTTCATCATGCAGTGGCGCCACATACTGCTCAACAAACTATCAAGCAAACAAATCTCTTTATAATGTCACCAAACCTGACGGAGTCTCAAAGAACCGGAAGATTGTCCAAGACAGATACTATACATGAAATGTTCAAGAAACCTGAAGAAGAGTTTAAGACAGATACTGTACCTGAAGGAGTGCTCAAGGAACCCGAAGAAGTGTTTAAGACATAGACTGTACCTGCAAGAGTGCTCAAGGAACACGAAGAAGTGTTCAAGACACTTACTGTACCTGAAGGAGTGCTCAAGGAATCTGGGGAAGTGTTCAAAACATATACTGTACCTGAAAGAATGCTCAAGGAACCTCGAGAAGTGTTCAAGACAGATACTATATCTGAAAGAGTGCTCAAGGATCTTGGAGAAGTGTTCAAGACAGAAAATGTACATTAAGGAGTGCTCAAAGATCTTGGATAAGTGTTCAAGACAGATACTGTACATGAAATAGTGCTCAAGGAACTGGAGAAGTGTTCAAGACAGATACTGTACCCGAAGGAGTGCTCAAGGAACCTGAAGAAGTGTTAAAGACAGATACTGTACCTGAAAGAGTACTCAAGGAACCTGGAGAAGTGTTCAAGACAGATACTGTACACATGGACTGCATTGATACATACCGTTGACCAATATTGGGTTAATATTGGGTGATCAATGTTGAATCCTTTCCTTTCCAGGCGATGTAGAGGAACAAATTAAGTGTATGATTTGTTAGTTCGACGTCAGCGATTCGGCTCACGGTCGATACAAATATATGAATTGAGTAAGTATTTAAACAAACGAAAAAGGAATACATTTAGGTCTTCCTTGGGCGTATCAGCGATCTCAGACAAATCGTATTTGCTAGCCAATTCACGGTCATTGCGAATTGCCTTTTGTCAGTCTCCAATGCTAATACCTGACTACGTTCGTAATGTGTACGTTGCACGTTGTTCGAAGTACGCTTAGCTTGACGCAACGCAAACGCACAATTTATCTTTCCGATATATTATTAATAATATTATGTATGAAGAAAATGAAATTTTCATTTACAACATCAGTTCACCACAGAACATAAAAAGTAAAATTGTAAATTGTTTATATTAGATTTTTAAGTTTTAAAAATGTATGCCGAAGAAAAATCTAAATCCGACCTATCTGTAGTAAGCGCCAGGCTGTCTGTCTGGCGCTACAGGCGCTCTAACTAGACTCGGTGTTAAAGCCACGGTGTACGTAAATTCTATTTCTGGTTGTAAATTTCTTGACAGCTCTCCTTTGTTTTCTTACAATTATTTCACATAGGTCCACTCCTAAATCGTCGTAATGAGAAAATTGAGAGACGAAAACGAGGCCCTGATGAATGACGCTCTATACCACGCACTTATACGGTGTAAAAACACCGACTAACTAGGTCAAAATTTAAAAAGACAAATTGCCTGGATTAGTAAGTAATATATCATGTTGAGACAAAACCCTTTCAGTAACTATGAAATAGATAAAGTATGTGACTCTGTTTTGTCATGAATATGCGTATACAGACAGGAAAACGAACGAAGCATTTCAGTATCTTGATTTTAAGATAACGATGTATTTCTGTAACCTAATGAAATGGTATTTCTTTACGATAACAGTGTGCTTCTAATACATGATATTCTATTTTCACCTAATAATATTGGATTTCTGTTGTGTAATATGCCTTGTCTTCATTATAAAAATGTATATCTTTTGAACTGATAACCTTGCAATTTCGTAGTAGTAAATTGCATTACTGAAACGGGATCAAATTGTACTGTATTTCTGTTATCTAATGACATTGCATTTCTTTAAGAAAACACTGTGCTTCTGTAAAACATTATATTTTTTAACCTGGTAACATTTGATATCTGTAACATAAAATTGCTTGTTTATGTCCTAAAAACTGTATATCTGTAACTTGATCACATTGTTGTATCTAAACATGATCAATTTGTGTTTCTGCAAAATGATAAAACTGTAAGAACTAATAGTTTATCAAAACTTTTAATGTATGGAATCTCATAGCGGCCACAAGACATTCAAATAATGGTTCACTTTAAAATGAATTGTTCAGGGCGAATTCTTACATTTATTTCTTTTCATTGCAGACTTTTACCACAACTTATGTACTCATTACAACAATAAGTAGGTTACGTCGGGTTAACTGGCTGTTATTTCTGAGACAGCACAGTATAAGTTCCTCAACAAACTGAAGTTACTACAGATAAACTACGATTTAAACAGGCACCGGACACCGCCTACATCTTGGACACAGACAGGGGGCTTCCATAGAAATTTAGAACTATCTCCCTTGTTGAGAACTCGCAGTATAGTTGCTCAACGTGTGATGGACATTAGTTCAAGCCCCGTCAATAAAAACTAACTGTCAGTTGATCATGGAGTAAGTAACAGTTCTTTCGTGATTTTGAGTGTACGATGGAGATGTTCGGTGATTATTTTCATGCTATTATTAGTATCGAAGCAGACTTTGATGAGTGTTGACAGCAGCACGTGGGTTTTCCGCTTTGCGTGTTTTGGACTGTTTATAAACTTTAACTCTTATTTTGTGAACTTTAATTACAATATTGTTATGTTAAATTATACTTTGCATTGATATACAGTAATGTTGAAGCTAAAACTGTGAGAAAAAGCTTAATTCTGCTGGGTTTGGAAATCGAAAGGATCGTTCAGTTTATCAAAATTTCCATTGTAACGAAGCTCATCGCTGCCACAGTGTTTGTTGTACATTCAAATAGTGGTTCACTTCAAAAGTAATTGTTCAAAGCGAATTCTTACAGTAATTTCTTTTTATTGTAGACTTTTACCACAACTTATGTACTCATGCATCTGAACAAACATAATTATTTTTCCACACATGTCTCAAAATACAGAATTTGAAAACTTGACTTGCACAATAAATCTAATTATTATCGATTTAGGTAGATCTAATGACTTTTTGTGTTAATATCTTACCAATTGACATTAGAATGTACCCATATACAGGGAACAGTTAATTAATCTCGACGTCTACTGGATGGTAACAAAGTGAAGTTGAGTAATTGTAAATGTCTGCCGACGGTATGCATAATGTGACCACCAGCCTTAATCCCGGGTTAGTGAATCCATAAAAAAGTCCCGTCAGCCAGAGGGCATGCAGTTTGTCATGATTTACAAACATCTGCAAAATCAGTAAACATGTTTTCAAATGTGCTCATGCTGTTCTACTGTCCGAGTTATAAATGTTCTATCTTTGAATTCCTGATTAGCAAGTCGTTTCATTAATGCAAATTAATTTGTGGCATTCAAGTAACCTTGAGCAATGGAGGACTTTTTTAGCTTGGTCATCCTGCACAGCGTTCTCTGTAACAGCCTAATCACAAGCAATTTGTTTGCTCCCATTGATAACCTGCGGATTTAGTTCAATTCGAGGAGCTACTGTGGTATTTGTTTTGTTTTATTGTTGTTAAATGTCCTTTCAACAGCCAACGTCATATACAAAAACGGGCTACTGTGGTAATGAGTCATGACGAGCACTATGGCATCAAATCATCATATGTCATTTGAAATGCTAACATTCCTACCTGTTATTGAACCCTAGCGGTTCTTGCAGAAGGGAGTATCAGACGCATATCCGCTATACCGTAGCACATTCCTTTCAACGACACCGAAAAGTGTGCCGAGAGTTGCTGTGTTTTGAAGCCTGATGGAGGGTTTCTGACGTGGAAACTATTCATGAGCGTTGGACATAGCGATAGATTGATCCATACCATGAGTGCAGTTGTACTAGCTATACGAAAGTTTTACTCCTGCAGTATTCCACTGCATGTTATCGAAAGAGGAAACCAATGTTGGACCCGTTGAAGAATTCTTTTACATGAGAAGTATTGGAGATATCTAAATTAGTCTGCTATCCCTCTGCAATACTTGTTATCTTTTTCATCCTACCTAGTATACTGTTATTGTTAGCGGTGTCTCCCTAGGTACGTGACATATCTTCATATGACTTAAATGATGCTTAGATTTTACCTCCAATAATTCCTTAATCCCTCGACCCAACCCAAAATAGAAAAAAAGAACGTCTACCACATACACATTGCATTATTATCAAGTTCGCCCTACTTCTACCTGATCAGAAGAGCATTGTGGTTAGTCCAAGTGAAGAACGATTGCACGGTGCTGGTAAGATAAATATGAATTCAATTAGGGGTGTTCCGTTATATAAGTACAGCAAAACCAAGCTATACTGTATGTCGGCTCTTGTTGTGCCATTTACTCCCTTCGTTCTGTTACGTTATAAGGAGACGAAGGAACGACGATTATCACCCGTCTCCTTCATGTTGCAAGGGACGATAATCAACGTCCCTTTGCCTCCTGTAACACAAAGGAGACTGGGCGATAATTGTTGTTCCTTCATCTCCTTATAACGCGAAATAACAAAGGAATGAGAGGGCACAAATCAGCCACCATAATACTGCATTAGAAAGCCGTTATAAAAAAGGGGGAAAATGCTTGTTTTATTATATGCGAGGTTGTAAGTCTGTTGTGAAGGTCCACAAGAAAAGTCACATGCTCAAATTCATAACAAGATTTTAAAATTGAAGAAAAACACATTAAAGACTCGTATTCGTAAGTACTGGGGTTAGTTGCGTAGTATAGTTCCTATTTTTTTCTTGTAAATCAAACCATGATCAATCTTATTTTAAGGCGTCTCGATAGTAAATGAAATTGTAATGAGATTTCCATAAAGGTTGTAAAAAGATTTCGCCATGTGCTTTAAGGAAGTGAAAGAAAAAGGAAAAGGAAAACCATTATTGATTTTATTCACTGTATTGCAACACAACCTTTAAAAACTTGACCTTCTACTTGTGTGCATCAACCGTACTTTTGTAGAAAAGGCCAACTAGATTTAAATAACTAATGTTATTGATTCTATTGGGCATGATGGCGCCACGTGAGAAGTTTACTGCTAGTGGTCTAAAGGTCGAACCTTGTTCTGTCCTGCCATGAAAGTCGCCAAGCTTTTCCTGATCCTGTTTACACTGTCATGCGAGTGGTAACTGTCATCTCAGCCGAAACAATAACGAGTTAGAGAAGTGCAGCCGAGTCGTGTGTCGTCTGTTCTCATTCACTCACCTAAGTGACATCGACCATAAAACTACAAATTGGCCCACAAAATACAGAACAAAATACAGAACATAATACCAATAGGTGAAATGTATATGTCGTTTATAATTGTTATAACGGTCTGCCATAATGTTAGCATCAGATAAAAGATCTGTGATTATGGTAGTTCAAAATCTACCGTAAATCACCCATTAAGAGGTCTCTTTTTGACATTATTGATGATAGAAGGACAAAATCGTGTATATTTTAGTTCTTTGTTATCTTTATTACGATGTTTTTTATGATACGTAAATGAGAATACAAATGTTTATATATTTATCACATAACCGACCCATTTTACTATGACCTATGTTCATATCATCAATATGGTATTACACACGTGTAATAAAACCTAACTGTGCTGCGATTAGTCAAAACTGCCAAACATATTCATATGCCACTAAAGTACTACTTTTATTTAACTGCTTTGAATTTTCTGATCAATTTTTCTGTTTTTGCTATTAGAGAAATTTTTAAAAGATTATTTTGACATTGTTGTTTTCATTGCTTTTAAAAAAATCTGGAACGTCTTTGCATTGCGTGGAACGACAATGCTATGATCGGAGTACTTTGGTTTTGACTAATATACTCAGCTGATAACACATTCTTGTGTTTGACGTGTTTTATTTTCAAATTATGAAAGTTATGTGATAAACATTGATATCATACGACCCTAAGAGATTAAATAATTCAATATGGCGTAGACACGAATGTAAAATTATATTTATCGCATAATGTACTGTGTTATCCAGTGAATATACCCATGTCATATTTTTGCGTATTAACCCATGTAATATGACATATCAACCCTGTGATGAGTTGTAAGTTTCAATTGATTCAACTGTGACGTCAGGCCTAGGACAAGTACATGACGTCATACCTTACGCACTGGAGTCAAAATGGAGGCTTTTTACATTTCAAGGTTGCATGAAAATTGTCGTTTTACACGAATAAATGCCACACATTTTAATTTTGTGATAAAAGGGATCTTAAACTGAAACTGAAATGAATACTCATGTAAGATCCTATATATTGAACTCTTTCAATAAATTTACCACGACATTGACACTGGTGTAAGATTCTCTATTTATATCTCTCACATAAATGCCTATTTTCATAGTTTTTCAGTACTAGTGTAAGACAACATCACGTGGTGCATTCTCGAAATTTCAGGGTTTATGCTCAAAGTAAGAGATTGTAGCCCTGGAACTGAAAAGATGCACGCGTTCCTACACTTGCTGAGAAAAGTGTTATACCACAGTGTCAACACACAGCGAAACGGTGCAATACCAAAAACTGAACTATATACTTCAGTGTCAAAACACAGCGACAGAGCACAATACTTTAGCTAAACTAAATACAGCAGTGTGTTAACACACAGGGATAGAGCACCATACTATAACTAAACAACATACAGCAGTGTGTTAACACACATGGATAGATCACCATACTATAACTAAACTAAATACAGCAGTGTGTTAACACACATGGATAGAGCACCGTACTATAACTAAACTAAATACAGCAGTGTCAACACACATGGATAGAGCACCATACTATAACAAAACAACATACAGCAGTGTGTCAACACACAGGGATAAAGCACCATACTATAACCAAACAACATACAGCAGTGTGTTAACACACAGGGATATAGCACCATACTATAACTAAACAACATACAGCA
Organism: Mizuhopecten yessoensis; assembly: GCF_002113885.1. Classification (NCBI taxonomy): domain Eukaryota; kingdom Metazoa; phylum Mollusca; class Bivalvia; order Pectinida; family Pectinidae; genus Mizuhopecten; species Mizuhopecten yessoensis. The sequence continues at coordinate 256,910 of NW_018480006.1, read as the reverse complement.
GTGTGTTAACGCACAAGGATAGATCACCATAATATAACTAAACAACATACAGCAGTGTTTTAACACACATGGATAGAGCACCATACTATATATAAACAACATACAGCAGTGTGTTAACACACATGTATAGAGCACCATACTATAACTTAACAACATACAGCAGTGTGTCAAATACAGCAGTGTGTCAACACACAGGGATAGAGCACCATACTACTAAAACTAAACAACATACAGCAGTGGGTTAACGCACAAGGATAGATCACCATACTATAACTCAACAACATACAGCAGTGTGTTAACACACCTGGATAGATCACCATACTATAACTTAACTAAATACAGCAGTGTGTTAACACCCATGGATAGAGCACCCTACTATAACTAAACTAAATTCAGCAGTGTCAATACACATGGATAGATGATCATACTATAACTCAACAACATACAGCAGTGTGTCAAATACAGCAGTGTGTCAACACACAGGGATAAAGCACCATACTATAACCAAACAGCATACAGCAGTGTGTTAACGCACAGGGATAGATCACCATACTATAACTCAACAACATACAGCAGTGTGTCAACACACAGGGATAAAGCACCATACTATAACCAAACAGCATACAGCAGTGTGTTAACACCCATGGATAGAGCACCCTACTATAAATAAACAACATACAGCAGTGTGTCAACACACAGGGATAAAGCACCATACTATAACCAAACAGCATACAGCAGTGTGTTAACACACCTGGATAGATCACCATACTACAACTAAACAACATACAGCAGTGGGTTAACGCACAAGGATAGATCACCATACTATAACTCAACAACATACAGCAGTGTGTCAAATACAGCAGTGTGTCAACACACAGGGATAGAGCACCATACTATAATCAAACTAAATACAGCAGTGACAATACACATGGATAGATCATCATACATGGATAGAGCACCATACTATAACAAAACAACATACAGCAGTGTGTCAAATACAGCAGTGTGTCAACACACATGGATAGAGCATCATACTATAACTAAACAACATTCAGCAGTGTTTTAACACACCTGGATAGAGCACCATGCTATAACTAAACTAAATACAGTAGTGTCAATACACATGGATAGACCATCATACTATAACTAAACAACACACAGCAGGGAGTTAACACACATGGATAGATCACCATACCATAACTAAACTAAATACAGCAGTGTGTTACCACACATGGATGGAGCACCCTACTATAACTAAACAACACACAGCAGGGAGTTAACACACATGGATAGATCACCAGACCATAACTAAACTAAATACAGCAGTGTCAATAGACATGGATAGATCATCATACTATAAGTAAACAACATAAAGCAGTGTGTTAACACACATGTATAGAGCACCAAACCATATATAAACAACATACAGCAGTGTGTCAAATACAGCAGTGTGTCAACACACATGGATAGATCACCATACTCTAACTAAACAACATACAGCAGTGGTTTAACACACATGGATAGAGCACCCAACTATAACTAAACAACATAAAGCAGTGTGTTAACACACATGGATGGAGCACCATACTATAACTAAACAACACACAGCAGGGTGTTAACACACATGGATAGAGCACCATACTATAATCAAACTAAATACAGCAGTGTCAATACACATGGATAGATCATCATACTATAACTAAACAACATACAGCAGTGTGTTAACACACATGGATAGAGCACCATACTTTAACTAAACAACATACAGCAGTTTGTTAACACACATGGATAGAGCACCCTACTATAAATAAACAACATACAGCAGTGTGTCAACACACATGGATAGAGCACCATACTATAACTAAACAACATACAGCAGTGTGTTAACACACATGGATAGAGCAACATACTATATATAAACAACATACAGCAGTGTGTTGACACACATGGATATAGCACGATAATATAACTAAACAACATACAGCAGTGTGTTGACACACATGGATAGATCACCATACTATAACTAAACTAAATACAGCAGTGTCAATACACATGGATAGATGATCATACTATAACTCAACAACATACAGCAGTGTGTTAACACACATGGATAGAGCACCATACTATATATAAACAACATACAGCAGTGTGTTGACACACATGGATATAGCACCATAATATAACTAAACAACATACAGCAGTGTGTTAACACACATGGATAGAGCACCGTACTATAACTAAACTAAATACAGCAGTGTCAACACACATGGATAGATCACCATACTATAACTAAACAACATACAGCAGCGTGTTAACACACATGGATATAGCACCATAATATAACTAAACAACATACAGCAGTGTGTTAACACACATGGATAGAGCACCATACTATAACTAAAAACATACAGCAGTGTTTTAACACACCTGGATAGAGCACCATACTGTAACTAAACTAAATACAGCAGTGTTAACACACATGGATAGAGCACCATACTATAACTAAACAACATGCACCCTTGTGTTAACACACAGGGATAGAGCACCATACTATAACTAAACAACATACAGCAGTGTCAAAACACATAGATAGAGCACCATACTATAACTAAACAACATGCACCCTTGGGTTAACACACAGGGATAGAGCACCATACTATAACTAAACTAAATACAGCAGAGTGTTAACACACATGGATAGAGCACCATACTATAACAAAAAACATACAGCAGTGTTTTAACACACCTGGATAGAGCACCATACTGTAACTAAACTAAATACAGCAGTGTTAACACACATGGATAGAGCACCATCCTATAACTAAACAACATGCACCCTTGTGTTAACACACAGGGATAGAGCACCATACTATAACTAAGCTAAATACAGCAGTGTGTTAACACACATGGATAGATCACCATACTATAACTAAAGTAAATACAGCAGTGTCAACACACATGGATAGAGTATCATACTATAACTAAACAACATACAGCAGTGTGTTAACACACATGGATAGAGCACCATACTATAACTAAACAACATACAACAGTGTGTTAACACACATGGATAGAGCACCCTACTATTAATAAACAACATACAGCAGTGTGTCAACACACATGGATAGAGCACCATACTATAACTAAACAACATACAGCAGTGTGTTAACACACATGGATAGATAACCATACTTGAACTAAACTAAAGACAGCAGTGTCAACACACATGGATAGATCATCAAACTATAACTAAACAACATACAGCAGTGTGTCAAAACACATGGATAGAGCACCATACTATAACTAAACTAAATACAGCAGTGTCAACATACATGGATAGATAACCATACTATAATTAAACAACATACAGCAGTGTTAACACACATGGATAGATCACCATAATATAACTAAACAACATACAGCAGTGTGTTAACCCACATGGATAGAGCACCATACTATAACTAAACTAAATACAGCAGTGTCAACACACATGGATAGATCACCTTACTATAACTAAACAACATACAGCAGTGTGTCAAAACACATGGATAGAGCCCCATACTATAACTAAACTAAATACAGCAGTGTCAACACACATGGATAGATCACCTTACTATAACTAAACAACATACAGCAGTGTGTTTACACACAGGGATAGAGGGGCATAATATAACTAAACATCATACAGCAGTGTGTTAACACACATGGATAGATCTCCATACTAAAACTAAACAACATACAGCAGTGTGTCAACACACAGGGATAGAGCACCATACTATAACTAAAATAAATACAGCAGTGTCAATACACATGGATAGATCATCATACTATAACTAAACTAAATACAGCAGTGTCAACACACATGGATAGATCACCTTACTATAACTAAACAACATACAGCAGTGTGTTTACACACAGGGATAGAGCACCATAATATAACTAAACATCATACAGCAGTGTGTTAACACACATGGATAGATCACCATACAATAACTAAACTAAATACAGCAGTGTGTTAACACACATGGATAGAGCACCATACTATAACTTAACAACATACAGCAGTGTGTTAACACACATGGATAGAACACCATACTATAACTAAACAACATACAGCAGTGTGTTAACACACATGGATAGAGCACCATACTATAACTAAACAACATACAGCAGTATGTTAACACACAGGGATAGAGCACCATACTAAATACAGCAGTGTCAACACACAGGGGTTGAGTACCTTGTTTGTTTGTTTTTTCCTTTTTTACTTTTACATCGAATTTTCTCTCGATCGAAACATAGTAGAAACGGTCTAATCGTGCATTAATTAAGTTACCTATTTTATAAGGGGTTAATAAATAAACCGGATAACCAACAGGTGATGATTAACAAGGAGTTGTGTCTATTGTCTTGAGCTCTTGGTATATATAACTTAACAAATATGGCAAAAACACCATCTTTAGATGCCAAATGAACAGATTGAATGTTCTGGAGGTAATATCTCAATTCCAAGATGACTGCGGACTTAAAGAGAATATTTTAATGGCAAGCTTCTTTGCTATAACTGTCCATGAATATCATTGTTTCAAAAAGTTGAGTACATGTTGTAACTAAATGGCTTGAAAAACGATCCAGTCATACGATCCAGTCATCTAGATATTATGCTTATTTGAGGAAAAAGCTCTTTGTTTTCTCTGGCCTATTATATTCATATTACTAAAGTATATGCCATTTGTTTATTAAAGACAGCTTTTTTGACGCTAAGCGTAATACTAAATTGCTACTTTCTTAAGATAAAGTTCTTCTCAATATTATTTCTCAATATTACAGTCTTTTGTTTGCTTTTGTTTTACTTTCATTTCATTATTTATCAAACGTTTGTGAGAATAACAAAAACGTATGCCGAAGTGTCAACAAAACCACAATTCGATCTAAAAATCGAAGGAAATATTCACATGGAGACTTTTGCAAAATAACAAGGAGAATAAGACCAGGTGTTCTGGAAGGGTAAGCGGTTACTGCTTCATCGATGAAGTGAAAGGCAATCCATACTCCTTGTATTTTGGTTGACGTAAATAAACATATATTTACTTTCATGCAATTTTTCCTAATAATTTTTCCAGTCCATTCCTTATTTAATACTATTCTGCCAATGTGATTTTAGATTTTTGTAAATACCACACCATATAGAAAACACATGGAAAACATAAATCGCAGCGGATCTTTTCGTGACTTATGGTCCACAAATATTACTGCCTATTAATCCGATGTAAGTATTCGAGTAGAATTTGCTAAAATGATGAAACCAAAACATGATAAACAAGAGATAAATATGGCTAGTTTATACGAAGTGGTGCTAGTCCCCCC
>NW_018480006.1:179663-251538 GCF_002113885.1 Mizuhopecten yessoensis | reverse complement strand
CCCCCCTTCCCTTCCTGTTCAACGTCAACGGATACATTTTGTGTTATATTTCTGTACACGAAAGATACAGATACATTTTAAAACTAATCTACAAACTAGAACCTTGATTTTTTCTAAACCAAAACCAAATGGATGGATAGAGGATGAACGCTGTAGTGTACCGAAACCTAATTACTTTACGTGTAATGTCGATCGAGCGGTTTGATGTCGTTTGAACGACATATTAATTCTTGATTCAACTTCTACTAATGATTCTCTCTCAGTTGTTAATCTGCTTATATGCACGTTAGCAAAATAGCGACGTTTCTAATAAAGTTTGAAACTAATAAAATTACGCATAAATGTGCTTTTCAAGTACTTTCAGCGTTAAAAGATCGATTGAAATCAGTTTAAGGCCATTAAACCATACTTGGTCACCACTCAATGAATAACACTAACTCCCAATACCGTGTAGCATCGTAACATTTGTAAATACATTGAATGCTAATGAGAATGTGTATGTGTAATGACTTTCATACGTAAAAGCAAGGGAATCAAATACACTCTGCATTGACAGTGAAGATCACTGCGGGCCCACATGTGGTGCAGGAACCGCCTACACTTCCGGGGCCGATTGTCAGTCCTCGGGTTTAATTGTGTTTGTTTCTCTGTTTTGGAATCTCATTGGTTCCTATTGTGGATTGTTGGATAAACTTTACTAATAAACCCTTGCCACAAAACGATATTTGCTGAACTAATTTACTCATGTTGTCTGTGTGTTGTCAATCTACATGTGTTCTCCACACTGTTTTGAAAATATCTATCAAACATTCAAATATTGCTCTTTCGGAGAGTGAAAATAAGCATGCAATGCAGTTTGAGATGAATGCGATTTGTTTAGAGAGCCAAAAACCATTCAATCTTCCAGCATGGAGCTGTTGACAATGTAGCCAGACATGCTATTTCATCGATTTTAGAAGCAATCTTTAACACCGGATATTGGTGAACAAACCGTCGCATGACACTTGGCGTCAATTTTTTTATTTACAATTTTCCATCTGTCATCGCAATGAAACAAAAAACTATATCAAGGGAATATGTGCACTATTGTCTAGAGGTCAGAGGTTAGAGGTCAGAATGACTGGTGTATAATATAAGGTCATGCCATATGCTTCGACAGAGCTGTCGGTATGTAGTGTCTACACGAAATATTCTGATTTATCAAAACACACGTTTCCATAGAAAAGAACAATAACCAACTGGTTGTGTCAATACCAGAAGGAGTCGTACTGTTGTGGAATCGAAATTTGGTCGACTAATTAAATTCACATCAACATCTAAATCAAGAATTGTATGGTGATCGTTCAATTTAGCAACAAAACGTGCATTATAGAATGTAAGGGGGATTTATTTGTAAACTATGGAACAGGGAAGAGAATAGTACACACAATACATCAATTAGCATTCTGTATAGTTATTAAAAGGAAGTAACTGAATACCTATTGTTACTGATCAGAAAATATCCATTGGTCCAGAGGGAAACATTGCGATTTATTTCCATATCATTTTTAGAAATGAGTCAGAAACGTCTTTGCCACTACGGAGGCCGATTTCTGCCGTAAATATGCACTTTTTGACACCACCTTGATTTTGATTATCACAAAACAAGTCCTTAAATGATACAATTTGAATTTTCACTATGTTAACTCTTACTTTATGTCTTAATCTCGTTCCTTCTCGCAACCCCGAGATCATGATTGCCGTAACTAGCTTCCATACTCGACACGGGTCAGACCAATGGGTCTACGACATGCGATAAACGGATGTGCAATGTGATACGAGCTACAGATTCAACAAGGGACCTTCACATCTGTTACATCACGGACATAAGTCAGCAGCTATAAGATTGTGTTATCGTGGCATCTCGGGAAAATAGATTGTACATTCAGTTGACTGCACCAACAACCAAAAAATGAGGCCATGGTCAAAACGGATCTCGCCATCTTGGCGCGAGCTGACACAAATGGCGAATATCAAAATCACGGTTTACATAAAATGACTAGTCCCTGTGTTAAAATAAGATACGAACTGCATCCGTATTCTTTATCGAATTATATGTTAATTCGTTTTAATAATATCAGGTACATCTATTTCCCGCAGGACCAGAAAAAAACTCAAAAGAATACATTGATTTTAGAAGTGCGTAAAACGATCTTGAGACGAAACGATGGTTAACAGTACTTTGTATTATACATAGTTAAGGTTTACGTAGATATTTAGATATCGTAATTATGAAGGAAAGTTCACTGTTAGCGGTAGAAGTACTGCTGCTTTTATCTATGTCTTTCTGTTAAATAATCAAAAAAAGGTCTGGTTCATTTCAGCCGTCGAGCCACTTATTAACCTCACTTGGTACCTTTGTGTTAGAAATATAACACAACCCTCACTCGGTACCTTTGTGTTAGTTCTATACCACAACCCTCACTCGGTACCTTTGTGTTAGTGCTATAACACAACCCTCACTCGGTACCTTTGTGTTAGTGCTATACCACAACCCTCACTTGGTACATCTGTGTTAGTGCTATACCACAACCCTCGCTTGGTACCTTTGTGTTAGTGCTATACCACAACTCTCACTTGGTACCTTTGTGTTAGGGCTATACCCCAACCCTTAATCGGTACCGTTGTGTTAGTGCTATACCACAACCCTCATTTGGTACCTTTGTTTCAGTGTTATACCACAACCCTCACTTGATACCTTTGTGTTAGTGCTATACCACAACCCTCACTTGGTACCTTTGTGTTAGTGCTATACCACAACCCTTACTCGGTACCTTTGTGTTAGTGCTATACCACAACCCTCACTCGGTACCTTTGTGTTAGTGCTTTACAACAACCCTCACTTGGTTCATCTGTGTTAGTGCTATACCACAGCCCTCACCTGGTACCTTTGTGTTAGTGCTATATCACAACCCTCATTTGATACCTTTGTGTAAGTGCTATACCACAACCCTCACTTGGTACCTCTGTGTTAGTGCTATACCACAACCCTCACTTGGTACCTTTGTGTTAGCGCTTTACCACAACCCTCACGTGGTAACTTTGTGTTAGTGCTATACTTAAACCCTCACTTGGTACCTTTTGTGTTAGTGCTTTACCACAACCCTCACTTGGTGCATCTGTGTTAGTGCTATACCACAACCCTCACCTGGTACCTTTGTGTTAGTGCTATACCACAACCCTCACTTGATACCTTTGTGTTAGTGCTATACCACAACCCTCACTTGGTACCTCTGTGTTAGTGCTATACCACAACCCTCACTTGGTACCTTTGTGTTAGCGCTTTACCACAACCCTCACGTGGTAACTTTGTGTTAGTGCTATACTTAAACCCTCACTTGGTACCTTTTGTGTTAGTGCTTTACCACAACCCTCACTTGGTGCATCTGTGTTAGTGCTATACCACAACCCTCACCTGGTACCTTTGTGTTAGTGCTATACCACAACCCTCACTTGATACCTTTGTGTTAGTGCTATACCACAACCCTCACTTGGTACCTCTGTGTTAGTGCTATACCACAACCCTCACTTGGTACCTTTGTGTTAGCGCTTTACCACAACCCTCACGTGGTAACTTTGTGTTAGTGCTATACTTAAACCCTCACTTGGTACCTTTTGTGTTAGTGCTTTACCACAACCCTCACTTGGTGCATCTGTGTTAGTGCTATACCACAACCCTCACCTGGTACCTTTGTGTTAGTGCTATACCACAACCCTCACTTGATACCTTTGTGTTAGTGCTATACCACAACCCTCACTTGGTACCTCTGTGTTAGTGCTATACCACAACCCTCACTTGGTACCTTTGTGTTAGCGCTTTACCACAACCCTCACGTGGTAACTTTGTGTTAGTGCTATACTTAAACCCTCACTTGGTACCTTTTGTGTTAGTGCTTTACCACAACCCTCACTTGGTGCATCTGTGTTAGTGCTATACCACAACCCTCACCTGGTACCTTTGTGTTAGTGCTATACCACAACCCTCACTTGATACCTTTGTGTTAGTGCTATACCACAACCCTCACTTGGTACCTCTGTGTTAGTGCTATACCACAACCCTCACTTGGTACCTTTGTGTTAGCGCTTTACCACAACCCTCACGTGGTAACTTTGTGTTAGTGCTATACTTAAACCCTCACTTGGTACCTTTTGTGTTAGTGCTTTACCACAACCCTCACTTGGTGCATCTGTGTTAGTGCTATACCACAACCCTCACCTGGTACCTTTGTGTTAGTGCTATACCACAACCCTCACTTGATACCTTTGTGTTAGTGCTATACCACAACCCTCACTTGGTACCTCTGTGTTAGTGCTATACCACAACCCTCACTTGGTACCTTTGTGTTAGCGCTTTACCACAACCCTCACGTGGTAACTTTGTGTTAGTGCTATACTTAAACCCTCACTTGGTACCTTTTGTGTTAGTGCTTTACCACAACCCTCACTTGGTGCATCTGTGTTAGTGCTATACCACAACCCTCACCTGGTACCTTTGTGTTAGTGCTATACCACAACCCTCACTTGATACCTTTGTGTTAGTGCTATACCACAACCCTCACTTGGTACCTCTGTGTTAGTGCTATACCACAACCCTCACTTGGTACCTTTGTGTTAGCGCTTTACCACAACCCTCACGTGGTAACTTTGTGTTAGTGCTATACTTAAACCCTCACTTGGTACCTTTTGTGTTAGTGCTTTACCACAACCCTCACTTGGTGCATCTGTGTTAGTGCTATACCACAACCCTCACCTGGTACCTTTGTGTTAGTGCTATACCACAACCCTCACTTGATACCTTTGTGTTAGTGCTATACCACAACCCTCACTTGGTACCTCTGTGTTAGTGCTATACCACAACCCTCACTTGGTACCTTTGTGTTAGCGCTTTACCACAACCCTCACGTGGTAACTTTGTGTTAGTGCTATACTTAAACCCTCACTTGGTACCTTTTGTGTTAGTGCTTTACCACAACCCTCACTTGGTGCATCTGTGTTAGTGCTTTACCACAACCCTCACCTGGTACCTTTGTGTTAGTGCTATACCACAACCCTCACTTGGTACCTTTGTGTTAGTGCTTTACCAAAACCGTCACTTGGTACCTTTGTGTTAGTGCTATACCAAAACCCTCATTTGGTACCTTTGTGTTATAGCTATACCACAACCCTCACTCGGTACATTTGTGTTAGTGCTATAACACAACCCTCACTCGGTACCTTTGTGTTAGTGCTATACCACAACCCTCATTTGGTACATTTGTGTTAGTGCTATACCACAACCCTCACTTGGTACCTTTGTGTTAGTCCTATACCACAACCCTCACTTGGTACCTTTGTGTTAGTGTTATACCACAACCCTCATTTGGTACCTTTGTGTTAGTGTTATACCACAACCCTCACTTGGTACCTTTGTGTTAGTGCTATACCACAACTGGTTTGTCAATTGTTTGTCTGTTAGTTTATGAGTTACGAAAGGTCATAGAAGGCGATGTACACATATGATAGGACCACCCAAGCGGTCACTTTAACGTCTCACCCGACAGAGATCACAGCAGATAATATAACCTTATATCGTAAAAATAATACTTCCTTTACCGTTCACTTGTAGTTCTGATCACCACATACACATTGTATGTATGTATATTATTTTTGTATAATCGTTCATTGAATATATATCAGTAGCAATAGTTCACGTGTTCACATATACCAACCTCTCGATAATCATTCTCGTTCACATACACATACCTCTCAATAATTTCTCTTGTTCACATATACCTACCTCTCGATAATGTCCCTTGTTCATATATACCAACTTCTCGGTAATCATTCTTGTTCACATATACCTACATGTCGATTAATCTCCCTTGTCCACACATACCTACCTCTCGATAATCTCCCTTATTCACATATACCAACCTCTCGATAATCATTCTCGTTCACATATACCAACCTCTCGGTAATCCCTCTTGGTCAGTTATACCAACCTTTCGATAATCCCCCTTGTCCAGATATACCTACCTTTCGATAATCCCCCTTGTCCAGATATACCAACCTCTCGATAATCCCTCTTGTTCACATATACCTACCTCTCGATAATCTCCATTGTTCATATATACCTACCTCTCAGTAATCCCCCTTGTCCAGATATACCAACCTCTCAATAATCTCTTTTGTCCAGATAAACCAACCTCTCGATAATCTCCCATGTTCAGCACATACCATTCTCTCGTTAATTCCTCTTGGTGGTTTGTTTGGGGGGGGGGGGGGGGGGGGGCGAGTTTATGTTTGTTAAATTCGTAATTCGTAATAATGTTTGTAATTTTCGAGTTTTGGTTTATGCTCGTACTATGTTGAATTTAATGTTTCACCATAACATAAAGCACATCTCCAGGCTAATTCCTCTTGTTATTGAAGTACGTGTTTAATCCTTTGGAAGACTCGGCACATTATTTATTAACATGTCGTTTGTGTGGCATTCAGCATAACATATTTATGAACGAATTATATTGCTCTTGATTTGTGTCAAGAAAATTAACTGTAACCCCCTGCCCCAATCCATCACTGCCCTACAAATGTAGATTGGAGATATTGAACATGTGCTTTAATGTCAGTGTTCCCGGGGCTCCCGAACCCTCACTGCTTATGGAAGAACAAATCCCCAAAGGGCACGAAGTAACACCTGCAGATGAAACGTCGTGGACAAGAAAAGTAAAAGGATGTGTTAAACAGAATTGAATAAATGTAACCAAATCTGGGTCATACTTCTAAATGCCTTATAATTTATCTCTGAAAATATCTTAAACAGTCTGTTGTTTGATTTTTGTTTTATTTTAAGAATTATTTATATGAATATCTGTAGTGTTTTGTCCTAGACACAGTCGAGAAAGTGGTCATTATCTGTGAGGTTACACTTACTGCTAGCTGGTTAAAGAAGAATAACTCTAGTTTTTAATGAATTCAGAGATATGAAGAAAACTAATATCACACTTAAAATGAGTTAGATGTCTATCTGATATTGTTGAAGTTCTTATACAAGGAATGTTGATATACGTGTTAACGTATTATCTTATACAGTACAGCTGGTGAACGAGATAAATATTAACATTGTAGAGAGAGAGATAAATCGCATTATATTGCTAAATTAGCGGTTGTCTCCCTTGTACCAGATAACAGTTTCCATAATTCCAGATAAATATGAAAACGTTCACGTTCGACACGCGACTTATCTGTAGATCAATAGAAGTGTCCACACGTTCAGATAATTACTTCAAACTTGTTTACCTCTATAAGCAAAACGGGACAGGCACCTGTCCCTACCAAAGTGGAGGGTAAAATGATAAGATAAACCCTACCTATAGTAGAATGGGCCGTCTGTGTACATACCAGAGACATATTTGTGTAATATTTGAACCCTTGAACAAAACTTGAGTAATGGAGCTATTTATCAAAACATCATGTCTGCATGTTTTGCTTTGGAATATACAACTAGTGGCAGCGCTGACAGGGTAAGTTTACCCATTCATTGTTGGTTAAATCGGTTCCTTCTCATATGGATAAAGCTTAAAACTCAGCAGGTGTACTTAACTATGATTTCAAATTGATATATTTTGTCTGTAACATGGAATGCGATTGACTAATATAAGCCTCAGTAAATAGAGTGTCATTTTGTATGATTTCATGTAACGTTATAGTTGACACCACAACTGACCTTAAACACTTCATGATATCGAACTTAACGACAACATGCATTGAGGGTGGCAATCTTTGATGGGCTTGGGAAAATATCTGTTCTCTTTACACCTAATTCATACGATTCCTGTTGAAGAGGTATGCAATCCTTTTTCTAAGATCTGTAAATGTAAAATTGTCGTACTTTAACTATTATAGATCCAGTTTATTTGACATCACATGGAATAAGAATGTATATGAGTCATAACTTCCATAGATTCGTGCAGTATATATAGCGTATACTTAACGTATTCCCATATACACAATTACAGTTATATCAACAGTGGAATAAGTCATGTTTGTCACTTCTGTGATAACAAGTTTTTGTTAACAGGATATTTCTGGTTGAAAATTCAAAACGAAATGTGAGTAATAGTTGACTATTGGAAAGAGTCCCAATCCGCTAGCAGATGTAAAGTAAGTGAATATTGTCACTGATTGGTTTATCACACAGACACGTATGTACACGGGAAAGGGCCGACAGCGTCATCCAGTCCTTCAACCAAGCATTCATTTGTCAGGAGAGGTACACGACGAGTTGTGGAACTTTGGATTGGCGCCGCTGTACTCGCTACCGGATACAGACGTGTTACACTCCGCAGCAGAAGTACACCACCCGCTACCACCAGGTGGAGCAGTGTTGTCCTGGGTGGCGGGAAGACGGAGCGGGTTCATGTTCTATTCGTAACATATTTTTCTTCGTGTTATTTTCGATTATTTAGACAAATATTAGAATCATAAACTGTTTTTATTATATAAGCATTCATTTATTTCCACAAAAACCTGTAAAGACTAGCAAGTTTCAGCTTTATGTTAAGGACCAGTTTGACATGTATAATGAGTAAACTAATATTTACAGCTGTTTGTCCTCACCTGTGTCTGAATGGTGGAACATGTACAAACGAGGGAGGAGTACCCGTATGTTCATGTAAAGAGGGGTACACTGGTGACATGTGTCAATCAGGTAAACTTTCACGTCGCCGCTTCGTAATCTCCACTGCTTTAGGCACTTTGCTTCGAAATGTCGAGCTATAACCCAATTCTATTAAAACACCAATAGCACCAAGAATACATGAAGCTCTTGCCATCGTAATTACGAGCTACCATTGACGTGTTACTGAATTATCTATAATTGTCAATAAGGTGGTATGATAGCCCAGAATATCGACCAGGCTGCAACATCTCTGGTACTGGTTTACCAGTAACTAGATCCTTAGTAAAATCCATATTATTTCGAAAATTCTTACAACTTTATCATTAGCAAATTTCTCAGTACATGGTCATTAAAAGCATCCCCAAATCTGGATCGACCGTTATGTTGTGTCTTGGAAGTGTCGTGTCCAGAGCTCGTCGCTGGTTTGTAATATACAATGTTTCCCTGAAATAAGTAAGTAACAAAAAGTCATTCATTCGTTATCAACATTTGTTAATTGCAATGCTAGGTCTGGTGGCTATCTGATACACCCCTGCGCTGTGTGATGTTTGTTCTATTTCCCGTTATAGGAAGGAACCAGTGGCAAGCCTGGTATACTGTAATGATTTGTGGGTTCGCTGTTATCGTCATCATCTTTGTGGCTCTTCTGATATACTGCAGTAAGCGCAATGGTTACATGTAAGTAATATATAGCATACGATTGTGGTCTTTTGTTGAGTTCAATGTGTCAGGGTTTGTATTTGCATGAGCAAAGATTATTTTTAGTTTGTTTATCTTGTAAACAGTTTTATGTCGCCAAGTTTTCTCCAGGTACGTACCTGATTGGTCCATTTGAAACGTTGCATGGACGTCGAAGCGATATCGACAATGGCATCGTATGTCAATTGTTTCTGATATTTCATTCCTGTATCGCACTCGTGAAAATTTCAGAGAATGTACCATACATGTGCAGTATAAACTATCTAAGTAGGAAACAGCAGAATACGGATCATTTTACCGAGTGCGAAGTACGGGTGAAAATATCGGTATATTCTGTTATACGAGTAAAATAGATATGATATTCATCGGGGAAACCTTTAAATTTTCTATTTATTACATTTTTAAGTAAAACGAAGAAATTATCGTAGCATCAAAATCACTCGTTAATTAGATATAGTAGTGTAATATTTGTCAACAGGTTCTAATGAACTCACGCTTGACCACAAGACTACCGGCCATTTTCAATAGACTACTCAACGCCACTCTTTCTGCTATTATCTAGTAAGACTTCCTATTCAAATAATATCAATTATATAGTTAAGATATGATAATGTATGTACCAAGGATGTTCAAAATCAACCACATATTCTACCATCGCTTCTTCCTCAGCCGAATAGTTAATCTACTGCGTTGAATGAAGTAAATAGAAATAACATTTTGATTGACACTGGCCCTTATAATTAACACATCACATGGTGAAGATAGAACAGTTCGCATCTCTTCAGTACGGTGTATATTTAGCTTTTTATCACACTCATATTTTCTGATATTTTACTGGTAAAAAGGTAATAAATAACAAAATATTTATTAACTGCCACCTGATATAATATCACACCAACCACTCGTCAGGGATGATACTGTAGGTATGTTAATATTTGTTTGCCTCTGTTTTGGTTTGTCTCTCCTTATATGTTGTCTTCGCATTGTCAAGTTCATACACTTCTGTCAGCTAGATTCGACATTGATGTTACTGTCTGATCAAATAATGGAGTCGCTGTCAAATGACTACTCTGTTAATGTACGACGTTTAGTAGTTACAGAGAACAAATGTGTACTTGCATTGCGATTGGAGGATGCAGAGAAATGCCAATAATATAAGTTATTAACAGCAACGTTAGATAATGGTTTTCTGTCGCCAAACGACTTGTGCTTTATATTTCAAAAACATAACTAAACCAAGTTTCATGTACACTTATCTAGTGGCATGTGTTGATCATCTTCCTTTGTTCTTATTATGTAAAGTATGCGGCCAAACTCGTCACCCCAGAGAGCAGGCTACAGGAGACTAATACAGACGACCCGACTTGACCCTGGTTCCCATGACAACTCAACCATTCCGTCCTCTTGGACACCATTAGAAACGCTTCCATCTCGTATGAATCCCTCCGCTCCTCCCGAGACCTCGTGCTGATGGGCCAGCATGAGTTCGGTGGATATTGTTTCATCAATTATTTGCCATTTTTATATATTTTCAAACTGGTTGGCTCTTTGATCAGTTTAATCCATTTTGGTGTGTGTGTGTATATAAAGGTTGACAATATTTACGTCATAACATTGTACAGTGAATGCTGTCTTTGTAACTGAAAATCTCACTTTTAATTGGTTTTGTTTCTCTGCCTTGTATAAATTACATTACACTAATGGTCAGGTTTACTATACAACAAGGTTAGGGCTTCACAATACATGTGCTAGGCTCACAGTTAAATCACTGGGGGAAAGACAAGATCGATATCAGACTAGATGTGCCAACCATGGTGAATGTTTAAGATGTTTAACATGCTCTCATTGATTGTGATGTATTTACAAACAAAAACACATCAGTTTGTAGGAAAATGCAAGGTGGATATTTTATCACAGAAATATGATCATTGGTGAATACATTTTATAAAATCTAGATGCTTAAAAGAAAAGAATATGTGGCTGAAATTGCCTAACGTGAAACCTGTATACACTACTGTTATGACTATATAACTACCATTGTACAGCAGATACTGTTGTATGTAATGTTATATATCTGTATTGTTGTATAGGTCTCATAAGTAATTACGACAGTATGATCAACTATATAGATGTATATTAATGTACAAATGTATATCATTGTATAGTATCGAACTCATGTATATTACTGTAAATGACTAAAATGTATATTATTTTACAGATATAAATTATTGTATATAATGCTACATTCATTTTTGTTATTGGTTACCTGTATATTATTTTACATGTGTATACTATCGTATATAATTATTAAAGATATGATGATATATAGGTATAACGATGATTACGGGTGTTGTATTGTTGCCTGTACCTGTGATATAGATGGTCACTGGAGTTGTAGTAACCTGTGCGCTTTAGGTACACACTGTTATGTATTATCTACACACTAAAGTTTATACCATGGATGTTTATACATTTTTGTATAGTGATATTTATTTTTATAAAATGTATCTTCGTTGTTTGTCATTATTATTTTTTTTAAAACACACATAATAAACAGTTCCATCTGTTATTGATTTGATTGACAAATAAGTCGGTATTTACGTTTCTTTTGTTACAAGGTCAGTCAAGAAGGAGTTTTATAGAAACTAAAACAACCATATTCGTCTTTGAAAGGAAACATGAATCTTAATTAGTCAACGTTTCTTATATTCAAGGCGCGATAACTCTTCCGTACCAATGTTAAATTCACACGAAATACTCTAGCTATAATATATAAATGTAAAATATGGATTCCTGTCGATGGTTCCTGTGATTTGAAAGCATTAGTACCATCGCTTTCTTTTTGTTTAAGTTTCATTTAGGTAAATGAAATGCGAAAAACATGTCTTTGAAATTTTCTCTTGCTCAAATCAATGTTCTGGTCAATACCTTGATGATATAGATGGTGTACAGCATAGTCTAAAGAAAACAACAGCCTTGTAGATATTCATCATTTGTACAACTGAAATGTATCTAACCAATTTCTTATATCCAGCTAATTATCTTTTGAATTTTTACAAAAATCTGATATCGTGCCGATATCGTTTATAAACATCTTATAACAATGTAGAGGGTATTGCAACTTGATAGTTTTAGAAAGGATTCGCTCTTCCAAAGATATAGTCTTGTTATTAGATCCATGCGGATCTTGAAATCAACTTTCAGGCAAAATATACTAATTTGTACTGTGACAATGATACTAAAACATATCACACAATGTTAAAGATGGTATCATCTTGTCCTGCCTTCTTCTTCAACACTTTATAACGATAATGACTAAATAACAATATCATTGTGGTACATCAGCGACTAGCGTGGATAATTTTATATAGTAAGATGTTTAGCTTGGTTACGATAAGATCAAGACACCGGTTACAGCAGTGGTTTTAGTGTACTTTAGTGATCAATAAACCACACAACCAGCATCAAGGTATAACAGCTAATAGGTAAAAACTATATCACCTAGTGGAGTATGTTATGATCGCGTGTAATATTCTGTGATACACCTACGTGTATGTAATCTCCATATTAATTAGTATTGCCATAATTTATTCTGACACTCATATAGTTATGTGAAATTGATAAGTTAAGTTCATATTATACTTTTTATTTTAAATTTTCTTTAGTTTAGATGTATTAAGTAAACATGTACTTGATATTAATTAACAATTGTTTGATTTGACAAATAAAAATAAGACACATCATGCATGTAGTGTTTCTTACGATAAAACAAATACAGATATGTTATCATCAATCCTCGGTAGTATAGTGGTAAGTATCCCGCCGGGGAGGATTATTTTTGTGCTTTTGTATGAGTGTTGTTTTAGTAAGTCCCCAAAATAAATCACTTTTGATTAAAAAACAAAAAATATAAACTGGTTAGTAGAATGGTATGATTAAACTTGTACGAAAGTATTGCAGAGGAGGGGGCTGTGTGGTTTAATACCGGAATGGTTATCAAAATACAAAAGTGTTATAGAGGAATCGCATGACAGTATTGTGTGGCTAAAACGTGATGGCCAGGTATGCAGGGACGTAATTGATACTTACCTAGGTCTATTTCCCACCAGATCAAAGTGCCTTTTAAAATTCGTAAGATTGTGATTTGTTTTCTGATCTTGAGAGGGCGGTAGAGAAACTTGACGACTCTGGTCATGTGCTGATCATTGGTGACTGTAACAGTCGATGCGGTCATAGTAAAGATTGTATTACGGATGACAAACTCAATGAAACTGTTGCTGATGAAATCTCCGAATCTTGTAACTTTGTGAGGAAGATACCACGACAAAAACATCATCCCATCGGATATCACCACATCATAATTGTAGCTACCAATATTTACAAACACACAATGGGGTAACTGTCAGGCAACCAAGTAATCCTGCAAATAGTCAATTATGTAAACCTTGCCATCCCCTTCATAGAGATGTCTATACACTGCATCATCAAATTCATCATTCCTATAAAACTGAGTACTGAATAGATTGCCACTTTGTGTGTTTTAATGTCCTCTGGTGGAAAATGAGTCGTTAGACAAATTTCATTCAATGTTCTTCGTGCATTTCTGGAATAGACAATAGCAAATCTAGGTGTTAAAAAAAGTATCTTGATATTTCGTAAAAACTTTTTATATCCAGAAGAAATTTCACAAAAGTATCTTAATGATGTCTCATCAAAAAAACACGAGACCATCGCAAGTGAAATGTCAATTCCCAAGTGATTTGAATATTCACATGTCATAGCCCTACATTCAATACCATTCATTTTCTTATACCTGGCAACATTTGGACCAGATGACAATGTTTTGGTATCTGGGTAGATACATAAATCTAATGCAATGATGTATTACCTATAAGGAACTTCTGAATGAGGCTTCAATTCGTCAATATGGGCTGTACGAACTGGGGTCGGGATGCTTGTACGTTGAAAAATTTTCCAATTCCTAGGGATCTGCCGTCTTCAAAATGTTGATTGTCTGTCCATATTGTAGTCTACAACTAGCACCGCCCTCTTGACAAATAGTGTCTATATCATGGTTTACCTGCTATATGTAATAGCATGTTTATTTGGGGCAAACGGGATCTTGCTTATGTAGGTAGAATATAGTTTGTGTTGATAACAAATAATTCTAAAATATCTATCATTCAAAAGAAGCCAAACATTTAAACGCCCACCCACAGTTTGCAGCCTGCCACCCTTTCTTCATATACCTAATATTATCAAAATATGGATGACCGTATGTTACCAGCACATTGATATGAAGGATCAGAGTCAACAGCATATTACAGTTCGACAACTTTTACAGACAATGTACATAAAAATATTGGGAAATGTCTGTCAATTCATATATATAATGTATTACATTTCTTTCCACCTTATTCGTATCTGTAGCGATTATCTAATGCATATTTTTCATACAAAATGTATCCAAGTATGTCAATCCTCATAGAAATAACCATTTAAACATCTATCGCCCGCAGGACATTGTGTGCCAATTGTTACCTCCAGTGCATTGTATTATATCAGTAATGATGATATCGGCATCATTCTTAAACCTTTTCTTAATGGTGATACATGTAACCTAACACTAAAAGGCTTGTGTGAATGAACTAGATACTTCTTTAATTATATATTCATATGGAAAGTAATCTACATACGTGTTTACCTAAATTGGTCAACAAACGTCTTACGTTATGTAAAATAATCACATAAGACGAATGGTGCCCTTCTGTATTTTGTGTTTCACAAAAGCAATTTAAATGCGTGAAATAATCATGCAGAACGAGCAACAAAGAATCTTTATAATTTTATTAATGTTAATTATTATACAACATGTTGTACGTCGTAGACGTCTTATCCTGTCAACAGCTATAATCCTCGGTAGTATAGTGGTAAGTATCCCCGCCTGTCACGCGGGAGACCGGGGTTCAATTCCCCGCCGGGGAGGAATAATTTTTGCTTTTGTCTTTAACAATAATTGTATGAGTGTTGTTTAATTTAGGGAAAAGTAAACTGTAAATTATGAACAATCTAATCCTGGGCTTTAAATGTATGGCTACTAGTTCCTATCTCCAAAGCTGAAGATTTCTCAAGGAGCAAAGTAGACGAAAAGGTCCAAGGGAGGTAACTCCTATACAAATTCTGAGACTTTCGACTAGAATAACGGTCCTCATAAGATAACCGAAATTAATTTGATATGATTAATTCCCATTAATATAGGTGACCACAATAAATCACTTTTGATTAAAAACAAACCAATACTAACTGATTAGTAGTGCATGCTTGAAACGCATCAGAAAACTAATCCAAGAACTATCGTTATATGGTAGATTCTTTTAAGAATTGATTCATCATCAGTTTTGTATTGCGATGTGATAGGATACACAACCAGATCTAGTCAAAGATAAATTTGTAGGCTGTCATTATGTCTTCTGTATTTTCTCGTAAAACCATGACTTATTGATTGTAAAGTTTGTTGGTTAACAGTAATTGATTGAGGTTTAATAAAAGGCAGTGATTAAACAATCTTCCGATACTACTTCATAGGGTTTCATATATAATAAAGCCTGACATTTTTACAAAATATTATGTAAATACTGTTCCCTAGCAATATTTCAAAAACTTATATCATTTCTACGTCGTGATTTTATGAAGAATTGCAAAGGTGTCTGTCTGACCATAAGCTGTTAATGATGATACTACTAGACCATTGATAGAATACTAAATTCAACCGCTATGATTACATACATTACAAACACCAGTTTGAACTCTGTCTAAAATATAATTACAAAATATATTATTTGTTTTTGTTATTTTCATTTGCTGCCTAGTAGAGTCAACATAAATGTTGATATCAGTTTTATCTCATACTGTTATTTTGAAAAAAGCTTATGTCAATACAGTCAATACAGCATAACTTCATAAAATCATTTCACAAAGTATTTTTTTCTAGTATCACACTCGATTTTATTAAGGAGTAAAGAACTTACTTACATAGAAATACCTTACCTTATATAACATAGAAATACCTTACATTAAAAGGTATTTATGAGAGGTAAGTAATTCAGTAAATTTAAAGAGGAAACGGATGTGTGATTGCTATAATCTCCACACTTGTACTGTAGCGTGGCATCGTTGAGCAATAACATACCTGATACGCCCTACTTCATGTATGTATATCCTTTATGGCATACATAACTTTCTCAATCATAAAGGAGAAGTACTACATGTTGTGCAGGAATTGCTTAGCTTTTCGAAGCATCAAGTTCCGTTTATTGTATTTGCTGTATTTCTCAATTCTCCTTTTTGTCATGATTATTGTGTGAACGTGAGTTTTAATTGTGCTCTGTGCTGACGATAAAAGCACATTAAAATTTGACTGATTTCTTCCTGTGTATATACATGTACAAATATCATAACATGTATATTGATGCCTCTGACCTATTGAAGGTTGACCTTATCGTGTCATGGTTGATGTTCTATTTCGTAACGACCTAACTTGGTTTGTCCTACTGCTATAATGTCATTCCGCTAAATTGTTACTGGATTTTTTTCAAATTGCATGTCATTTAAGGCGACTAAGGTGGAGATATGTGGTTATCTTTCTTATCTTTATCTTCAACCTCTCTAGCGACCAATATATATCATGACAGCTTATTTTGTGGTGTCTGTCACACACAGAGTCGAATTACTTCTCCAAAGGTGATAACTATCCACAATGCTTCCTAAAGTGCTTGAAATGTGCATCACACTATGTATTTTAGTCATAAAATTTGCTATTTTCTCTCTCCTGCATCCGAAAAACAACACAGGAATAAACATTTTTACAAAATCTTCTTTCTGAACTGGGGTCGTGATGCTTGTACGTTGAACATTTTTCCACTTCCTAGGGATCTGCCGTCTTCAAAATGTTGATTGTCTGTCCATATTGTAGTCTACTACTAGCACCGCCCTCTTGACAAATAGTGTCTATATCATGGTTTACCTGCTATATATAAGTAGCATGTTTATTTGGGGCAAACGGGATCTTGCTTATGTAGGTAGAATATATTTTGTGTCGATAAAAAAATAATTCTAAAATATCTATCATTAAAAAGAAGCCAAACATTTAACGCCAACCCACAGTTTGCAGCCTGCCACCCTTTCTTCATATACCTAATATTATCAAAATTTGGATGACCGTATGTTACCAGCACATTGATATGAAGGATCAAAGTCAACAGCATATTACATTTCGACAACTTTTACAGACAATGTACATAAAAATATTGGGAAATGTCTGTCAATTCATATATATAATGTATTACATTTCTTTCCACCTTATTCGTATCTGTAGCGATTATCTAATGCATATTTTTCATACAAAATGTATCCAAGTATGTCAATCCTCATAGAAATAACCATTTAAACATCTATCGCCCGCAGGACATTGTGTGCCAATTGTTACCTCCAGTGCATTGTATTATATCAGTAATGATGATATCGGCATCATTCTTAAACCTTTTCTTAATGGTGATACATGTAACCTAACACTAAAAGGCTTGTGTGAATGAACTAGATACTTCTTTAATTATATATTCATATGGAAAGTAATCTACATACGTGTTTACCTTAATTGGTCAACAAACGTCTTACGTTATGTAAAATAATCACATAAGACGAATGGTGCCCTTCTGTATTTTGTGTTTCACAAAAGCAATTTAAATGCGTGAAATAATCATGCAGAACGAGCAACAAAGAATCTTTATAATTTTATTAATGTTAATTATTATACAACATGTTGTACGTCGTAGACGTCTTATCCTGTCAACAGCTATAATCCTCGGTAGTATAGTGGTAAGTATCCCCGCCTGTCACGCGGGAGACCGGGGTTCAATTCCCCGCCGGGGAGGATTTATTTTTGCTTTTGTCTTTAACAATAATTGTATGAGTGTTGTTTTAATATAAGTGACCACAATAAATCACTTTTGATTAAAAACAAACCAATACTAACTGATTAGTAGTGCATGCTTGAAACGCATCAGAAAACTAATCCAAGAACTATCGTTATATGGTAGATTCTTTTAAGAATTGATTCATCATCAGTTTTGTTTTGCGATGTGATAGGATACACAACCAGATCTAATCAAAGATACATCTGTAGGTTGTCAGTATTTCTTCTGTATTTTCTCGTTAAACCATGACTTATTGATTGTAGAGTTTGTTGGTTAACAGTAATTGATTGAGGTTTAAAGGGGCCGGTCAGGGAAAAAGTGTCATATTTGCTAAAATGGCATACACATGTTTAAAATACCTTCTTATGAAATATACCGATTAAAATTTTGCTGAAATTCACTCCCTAAGAGTAAAAAGTATAATTATATTAAAGAAATCCTAAATCGTCACCTGACAGTCTAAAACTCTCAATTGACCCATATCAGTGATGTAATTTTACCGCACGTGCGTCTTCAACAAGGCCAAATGTAAACATCGCGGCGAAAGAAAAATATGCATGCAAAAGTCATGACAGGCACGAGGTGTCAATACCGTTATATATAACAACAACATATAGGTAGGAATACTACACTTGCATCATACATGACCTTTGAAAACAATTATTTACGTATAGTATTGCTGTCCTGTCCGCACATGACGGCGTGCTATTGTTGTTATCTTCACTGCCTCAGAGGAAAAACATGTAAAATAAAACACTCCAAATTATTAAGAAGTAAACAAAAAGCAAAGTTAGAGAAAAAACGTGGATCAGCATATGCATCATGTACTATCATGTGTATATTAACACACTTTTGGGGTCAATCTAATTCTTCGTCAAGACACTCACAGAACGATTACACACAAAACAAAATATAAGACAAATTTAAAAAAAACAATATGCATATACTGGTGTTAATGTGAATAATTCGCGAGGTTAGACTCAACCTTCTAAATACTTAGGAGGAAATTCCCTTCAAAATACTAACAACGGATAGTTTAAAGATTATGGGCAAAGTAACGCACTCAGCTATCCACTCCCCTGGATCCACCGGTGAGAAGTATGATGAAAGATATGTTCATGTGTTAGCAACACGATACACGCTATGGTAAGTGTAACGTAAATAACAATCTTTGTATACAGTACTGCAATTAATAAATATATGCGATATCAATCTTGTCTTATGGTATTGTATAATAACTAGAAATTGTTGGCTAAAATTTGACGGGCTTTGCAAACTAGTTCCAAGTTCCTGGTTGCAATTAAAAGGTAAACTCAATACTAAAAGTAATATAACATGAATTGATTGAAACTAATTAAGTTATTCATTTGGCCTCTATGAGCATAAAAGTAAGTCAAGGACTTACTTGAAAGCCTTTATCTCCAATACGGTAGTGTCCAAATACCATGATTTGTTAGTCATTAGATATAAATCATATTACTGAAAGTACTGAAGAACGGCAAAATCGTTAACATTTGTGCACTTTGACAGTCACTGCTTAATTGATATTTAGTGACATACGAAGTCATTCATTGAAATAATTATATATCTCCGAAGTCCACAATTCTTCTGGCCTGATATCATGGACCTAGACCTCTTACTTATTCAAAAGATGTTGTTTATATTTTTTACTTGACTGACCAGTTTACTTTAAAAGTTGATCAATGTCATTGTTAAGTAGTTGAAAATCGTTTTTCCCCGCATTGTTCATGCCAAAAAGGTATCACCCTAGACTCTTAGTCATTCAAAAGAAATCGGTTTTTTTTCAACACATCTGACCCTGGGACTTTGCAAGTTGGACAAGGTAATTCATTTTTTTATTTGCAAACTTGGCAACCCTTCTCTGCGCCATAATACTTGCCTAATATCATTACTCGGTACATCATGGCTACCTAAGAGAAGATTGCTCAATGTTGCTTGTTTTGTTTACAAAAAAATAAAGTGCTGAAGTAAGACAGAGATATACAAATATCAACACTGCATTGTATTATCATTAGAGAAAACTACTGCCAATGTTGCCTGATAGTAGTAATTCAGAATATAATATAAACACTCCCTCAGAGTATTATTCCAATCAAAACGTTTGACTAGAAACACAATCGGCGACTCTGACTGATAGCATTATTACAAATACTAGTGGCAATGCCAACTCCAAGAACGAGATGGTAATGAGGTTTCAATCTTAAAACATATGCAAACTAAATAATACATGATTGCCAGTTCCTTTACCGTTGGTGTTTAGCATAAATACATACGAATTTAAGCATGAGTGAAATGAACTTAGAGAAAGAGCCAATAAGTGGCTTTAAAATAATGTTCATTATACATTGTTGTCCTTCATCCCTGAATAATTTATTGTTATATACAATCCTCGGTAATATAGGCTCCCCTTTGCCACGCGGAAGACTGTGTAGGGATTATCTAATCTAGGTTGTCATCATCGTGTCATTTGTTATGTTATACGTATTTATAGTAACGACATAACTTAGAAGTAATGGATGAACGTAGTTTCTTATACAGTTGCGATATTAAATCTCGGTATATATCTTTCGATAACTGTTGTATGCTGTACTAGACAAGAATGCGAATGGTGATATACAAATGGCTTATTTATATATGGTCTCTCGCAGTCTTAATTATATTATATATAATACACGTTAGTTAGTTTCTGTTAGCCAGGCGTAAAGTGAAATGCAAATTAAGAATTATAATAAATTAACTTAACCGTGCAACAGTCGATCATAGCTGACTTATTCTTTCAAAATACACAATCCTCGGTAGTATAGTGGTAAGTATCCCCGCCTGTCACGCGGGAGACCGGGGTTCAATTCCCCGCCGGGGAGGATTTGTTTTCTAAAATTTTGTGATACGTATACCAGCTCATAATTCTTGAAAACTGCAAATAGCAAAATATTTTAAATATTGATTTTTCAAATATGTAAATATGTTTAACCACTCTGTAAACATTCTGATAATCTTCAAATAATTAATTATTTTCCCTTGTGATACGTACCTGACCAATTTTATTGAGGTTATTTTCAATAGATGGATATATATATATGTTTTGTTCTGATTTTGGTGTCTGATACCGATTCAACTCGAAAGTGTTCTTATTCACCAGGAAGACTGAAGGCTAGCTGCGTACTGCGGATTGTGTGCATATGCGAATTCAACAACTGTTAGTATAAAGTTAAGTAAGTAGAGGTTGGGTCGTATTCCAATCCGTTAAGGAAAAAAGAATCAATTTCTTTTTTAGATGAAAGAACAATTCTACGATAATGCATGTATATATGAACAGAACAGAACATATTCAAATTTATTAAATGAACAATGAAAGGCCACATACACCCTGTTTATTGTTCACTGACCGTTTCAATAATCTAACTTTAAGCAAAAGATAGTTGATCTGACATATCCTAAAGTAAAGGAATAGCGAACAACAAATAATAAATTGAGACACACTATAATGGTTGGATTTACATTTTACAAGATACATTTCAGCTTATACATACAGTAATCAATGATTCATCATTATTGTTTTAAGGGAGAAGACGAACTTTAAGTTTTTTAACTTGTGTCTAATGCCATTGGTATTTTTGCAAATAGAATATGTTTAAATCTATGCAGGCTGTTTTGGCGCCTGAACTGAGAGCCAATCATACCATTAACAGTCGGTGTTTGGCGCCTGAACTGAGAGCCAATCATGCCATGAACAGTCTGTATTTGGCGCCTGAACTGAGAGCCAATCATGCCATTAACAGGGTGTATTTGTCGCCTGAACTGAGAGCCAATCATGCCATGAACAGTCTGTATTTGGCGCCTGAACTGAAAGCCAATCATGCCATTAACCGTATGTGTTTGGCGCCTGAACAGAGAGCCAATCATGCCATTAACAGGCTGTATTTAGCGCCTGAACTGAGAGCCAATCATGTCATTAACAGTCTGTGTTTGGCGCCTGAGCTGAGAGCCAATCATGCCATTAACAGGGTGTATTTGGCTCCTGAACTGAGAGCCAATCATGCCATGAACAGTCTGTATTTGGCGCTTGAACTGAGAGCCAATCATGCCATTAACCGTTTGTTTTTGGCGCCTGAACTGAGAGCCAATCACGCCATTAACAGGCTGTATTTGGCGCCTTAACTGAGAGCCAATCATGCAATTAACAGTCGGTGTTTGGCGCCTGACCTGAGAGACAATCATGCCATGAACAGTCTGTATTTGGCGCCTGAACTGAGAGCCAATCACGCCATTAACAGGCTGTATTTGGCGCCTTAACTGAGAGCCAATCATGCAATTAACAGTCGGTGTTTGGCGCCTGACCTGAGAGACAATCATGCCATGAACAGTCTGTATTTGGCGCCTGATCTGAGAGCCAATCATGCCATTAACAGGCTGGATTTGGCGCCTGAACTGAGAGCCAATCATACCATTAACAGTCGGTGTTTGGCGCCTGAACTGAGAGCCAAACATGCCATTAACAGGCTGTATTTGGCGCCTTAACTGAGAGCCAATCATGCAATTAACAGTCGGTGTTTGGCGCCTGAACTGAGAGCAAATCATGCCATGAACAGTCTGTATTTGGCGCCTGAACTGAGAGCCAATCATGCAATTAACAGTCGGTGTTTGGCGCCTGAACTGAGAGCAAATCATGCCATGAACAGTCTGTATTTGGCGCCTGATCTGAGAGCCAATCATGCCATTCACAGGCTGTATTTGGCGCCTGAACTGAGAGTCAATCATGCCATTAACAGGGTGTATTTGGCTCCTGAACTGAGAGCCAATCATGCCATGAACAGTCTGTATTTGGCGCCTGATCTGAGAGCCAATCATGCCATTAACAGGGTGTATTTGGCTCCTGAACTGAGAGCCAATCATGCCATTAACCGTTTGTTTTTGGCGCCTGAACTGAGAGCCAATCATACCATTACCAGTCGGTGTTTGGCGCCTGAACTGAGAGCAAATCATGCCATGAACAGTCTGTATTTGGCGCCTGATCTGAGAGCCAATCATGCCATTAACAGGGTGTATTTGGCTCCTGAACTGAGAGCCAATCATGCCATTAACAGTCTGTGTTTAATTGATCATTAACAGCTCTCTTCCGTACAGTTGGTCATTATCCCACTATTATGGGGTTGATGGATGGAACATTGTATTATGTGTTAGCTCAATCGAGACCGCAGCTGATGTTTAAGTCCCTTACCCCTATCCGGCCTACTGATGGTTTACCACTTAATATATGATATTCATGGTGATAAGTTCACAACAAAAACTACAAGTAGAGCCCTTTAACACAGTAGATTGATAAGCCTCAATGAAGCGATGTGTAAGAACGTCTGCACATGCCCTTGACTGCCTAACGCGCACGCGCAGTCCACCTGGGTGTACTCACGTGTTATCAAATTAACAATGACGTTTTTTGCAACAATAGACAATAACTTTTCTATGACACTATCGCAATGCAAGTATCAAATACATCTGCTATCATTAATATGGTAATCAGTAAGGACTAGCAATTACGGTGATGTCGTTTCTCCATTGTAAAACTGAAAACGACACAGTCAAAATATGAATATGCATGCGGATATTTCATTCAATTATAAAGAGAAAGAAGAGTGAAAACCGTGAACTCAGGAGGTATGAATGTGATGTTTTTACACGCCTGCCTAATTCGACATTACGTTATAGGTGTCATGTCATAAGGAGACTCGTATTACGGACAGGGACAGAACAGTCAGGTGCACCCCTTTTTTGGCACCATCACTTCGAGGCTAATTACAATATCTTTTATATCAATTTTCTATAGAATAGCATCATGGCAGATCATTGAAGCGATAACACGCATTGTGATACATTGTAGTTTGTTACCATATTGTATAACAAAGCAAACTAGTTCAATAGAATCTCCTTCAGAATTTTAAATTATGGTTACAAAATGGTTGTTCCCATGTATGTTAAGCAACCGTTTTGGTTTGTTCTGTATGACCGTATTACATATCACTACCAACATAATGAAATGTACAAGCAAAAATAACATGACATATAAAAACAAAGTGGGTAGTATTTACTACAACACATAACTTTACACAGGTTCACTGTGTGGTTTTATTTTTCTTTACATTATAATACACCACCGATTAACTTGTTTAAGAATTATATGTTTTCAAATATAGCATGACTGAAACAAACGTATGGCAATTACGCCGATTTTTTTCTATTTTACTCCGTTGAATATACCATATATAGTAATGACCTGAAGTACTAAATCATATTTGATAATAACCATGTCTTGATGTTTTGTTGTAAACTAAGTTGCCAGTATCAATCACCTTTATTACCATTTATTATTTACTGTTGATTCAACATTGATTCAGTGTTGATAAAACAATATTTCGTTTTTAATTCCGTTATAATTTATATTGAATTTTATTAAGTGTTAATTCAGTACCTTACGCATTAAGAAAGATTTTTGATGTTAGTAAAGCATATAATGACTGTTTTCACGACTCCTTAACGTGCAAATCAATCAAGCAGTAGTCTTAGGATGACGTTACTATTGTTGATCAACGAACATAAGAAACAACAAATATGTAATGTTTACATATAGTTTGATACATAAAATGCACACTTATCACATGGCTTATCCTATGACTTTGGTAATACTAGCTCTTGCTAGCTTTATCATCTTCAAAGTCATCTTATAGATGTTCTGTTGTATTGGTGGTAATATTCCCATTTTCCATTTCGTAGATTTAGCTCATCAAACAGTTTCCGATAATTCTCAAGACAGTTTAAAACCAAATTCAAGAAACAAATAGCACTGACCAATAAAAACCGACAACACCTGAAATTCTACGGTAGAATTCCCATTTATCCCTGCTTGAACCTTTAAAGGAAAAGGATTGATTCCAAATACTGAAAATACTGTGGGTGTTGTTTTCGTGAAATCATTTCACATTATTTGTAACTTTTATCAAAATATGACAAAATCAACCATTTGAAGCAATGAATAATAATAATTTTTAAATAAAGCATATACGCTGAATTACATGTTAAAATGTTGTTTTGTTTTTCCTTTTTATGACAATTGTGTACAGGTGTATGATGATGTCTTAGTGTACTTATCTAACTATATAAAATATCTACATTTGTTTATAACATCTTCTGTATTTGAATTGTACTTTATTTAAAACAACTGAGTTCTGAAGGTTACTTAGGTGTAATATTGGCTATGAACACGTGAGCTTTCTGTCTTTTATTTGTTTGGTCATAACCGAAAAAAACATTCCTGTGCAGATGTAACTGTTTTTAAATGTTCCTGTAATCCATTTCAATGATTAAGGGCAGTGGGCGCGTTGTCATAATTTGCATCAAATTGATTCATTCGTTGAGGGAAATTGCTGATATTTATAGAATGCACTTGAAAGTTTAATCTAGTACTATGAATGAAAACCACAAAATTGTCATCGGTAAAAAAATAAACCTCATATCTCGTTTATGTACAGCTGTTACACACTACACGAAGGAACATCTGTGTTCACTTCTAAGGGCGCGCTGTCGCTCTGCAACGCATGCGCGAGGTTATCGTTTGCCTTCCAGCTGGGTATCACAAAGCAATCGGCTCGACTTCTAACGGGTATCTGCTCTTATACGCATGTCCGTTCGTCCGCATCATTGCTCACATAGCATCACTGGGAACAGTTAAGGTAATAAACGTCATTTATCTATATAGACGTTTTATGACTTCTTTATGTGACTGAGTACAGCTATTCTGTTGGAATTGTATGCTAATGAGACCAGCGCGTGCACAAGCAATTATTTAACAGTGAAGATGCCAATTAGTGTAAGTGTTTTGTAATGTATGTAACTAAATAAACTAGCTTATATGGTTGTACCACAATGTTATGTTTAACTACTTGTTCGTGACGGGAAAAAAAAGTAACTGAAATCAAAATGACATTTACCAATCAAAATTAGAGACACGTTTTCAAATGACTCATTATTCTTATAAATAAAGAGAAAGTGTTAGGCCATAATGCAATTGTTTATAAATATTGTGATGGAATAATGTTTTAATACACACATTCAATGAAATATATGCATTATTTCATGCTCAGATTACTGAGAGTAAGAGAAAATGATTCAACATATGTTTAATAATAAAAAGGTACATGTTTATATGTTTAAAATAACTGAAGAATGTTGTGTTAAATCTAATAAAAAAACACCTTCGATACAGACGCCTTTGTTTGATTTACAACTGTTTTAAAAAAATATGATTATAAACATTCTTAAGATAGTTAAGATTCGCTTTGTTAGTTTTAAAACTCCTTTAAACATCTAGATCTACGTAAGCTGAAGCTAATTCTCTCAGACATTGAAACAAATTTTATTCAAAAATAAATTAAAGTCGACGATGAAACATAACCAAATGTAGAAAAAGACACTGCAGGCTATTAATTCCTTATATATGTCATCTTGAAATGAGTACAATTATGACGCCTCTAAATGGTCCCTTGCTTTTCCATAGGTGATTTCAGTATTTCTTTCCTCTTGTTTCGGTATATGTTCGGTATTTGATGTCAGTTCTTACAGACTTTGCGTTCTGTTATTGCTCTTGTATGTTAATGATGGGATGCATTCTATTTCTCCATTTTATCCGAAGATATATGTTGGCTTCATTGTGATACATAACAATATTTAAAACAAATTGTTACTTAAAACAATTTGCAGTATAAATTGTTCATTAAAATAGATGTTTATTGAACCGTTCTGTCTATTCGTCTGGATCAATAACTCCGTTTCCACACCTGTAGAAGTGAAAATGTGTTCAAACCTTCTGTATGTGCTTAAATGATGATGATAGGACAATTTGCATTAGCATATGATTAAACAAGCGGCCATTAGACACAGCTGCCTGTGGACCGTTGTACTGTTGTAGAACTGGCGCGCAAACTTGGGGTTAGTATTTCTGCATCTGGTGGCCGCCAGGTGTAATTCGCCTGTGTTCATTCAGTATCATAAACAATGGATTTAAAATAAATCTAAAATACGTTTAAAATAACGAAACGGTATACAAGTGCAATGATATTTTGACATGTTTTATTACGAGTTATTAATTATTGAGAACAATTTTTCGTATGAAATATATATTTGTATTTTTACATTGTTATTTATCGTATGGTGTTAGATACATCGATAAGGCAGTATAAAATAACTCATAATCTGAATGAACATCATAGACGCACTTTTCATAGTTTTTGCAAGTAAAACGTACGTGTCTTAATTTGTTGGGATGAAAGTATCATCAGAACCTCTTACAAAACAAAAATCGAATATTGATTGCTTTAAGGCATTAGTGACTTCGCAATGAATCACTATAAAATTACATCCAACTGTGGTGAAAATAAATTACTATTATTTAAACCAATCTTCATCAATATTTTCATTGCATCCTTCATTTGATCACTGTTTTGGCAATATTAAAACGTGAGACGACGGGTTCTCAAACACACAGAAAATTTTCTAAGAATCTTACCCATTTTTTCTATCTCAAATATAATATCTTTTATATGTAGCCCTATGACAACACATCACAATAAACAATGATTCTCAGCCAAAAAATGAAAGTAAATTAAAATTTCCATTATTTTGTTACATAGATCATTATGATATTACACAACTACAAGTTCTAACATGTTTTTCACATGTTTGTTCGTTTTACTTTTAGTTTATTGATAATGAAGAGAATATGCTAAACTTCTATAATCGTTTTATATGAAATTT
Organism: Mizuhopecten yessoensis; assembly: GCF_002113885.1. Lineage (NCBI taxonomy): Eukaryota > Metazoa > Mollusca > Bivalvia > Pectinida > Pectinidae > Mizuhopecten > Mizuhopecten yessoensis. The sequence continues at coordinate 223,347 of NW_018480006.1, read as the reverse complement.
AAAAAGAAATCAACTTTCATTTCACCAAACAAATCAATAGTGCAACGTTTATCACGTCACGACATCTGTGTTATACTTCAACAGCTGGTAAGTCATTGTAATATAACTGTACAGCCCACATACAACAAAGTTTCTCATTACATACTTCAAACAATGTCTCACCACGTGCTTCAAACAATGATTCACTATATACTACATATGTTATTTCAGCAGATACTGCGGATTTTCATTAAATACTACAAAACAGTATATCATCATATACAACAAGCAGTTCCTCAAATTGTCTTGATCACAAATCAAGTTTAGTTACCACACTAACGTGGATGGCGCGCGCGCAACAACACAGAACTGTTTTGGTTGGCTGAATATAGGTCAATATCGATACAATAGAGAAAGCATGGGAGCCCACATCTAATATTCACTAATTTATCTCAAGCATGAATATACATTATGGCATGTTGCAGGAACGCTCGTACGAAGGCTACACTTTACATGTTTATGAGATTTCTTCTGTGTGATATAATTTAATTAAATAATTTGGAATGTGCAATCGCTTTGTAAGTGGGTAACTATCATTTTTAAGTTTACAAGCTGTTGCGAAATACCGATCAGCAAAATAATTTGATAAATGTGTACTATATGATATTTGTTATGTATATGTAATATTAACACTACTTTGGAAATATCGCATTATTTCCTGGAGTTCTAGCTTATCTGTTTTACATTCTTACATTCGTGTCTTTGTCAAATTAGTTTATCAAACTTGTTCAATAATTTAAAATGACACACGTCCAAAGGCTCGAGTCATGTGAAATTATTGAACTCGTTTAATAGATTTAATATGACGTGGACACTCATGTAAGATCCTCTATTAAAGAAAACATTTCATAATCATTTGCCATATCATTTGAACAACTTATAAATATCTTAAATGTTAACGAGCACATTTACTTTGCTATTAATTTGTTCTTTCATTCCGTGAATTTGTCAGACGATCTTTCATTTGACGTGTCGTCCCATGAATGATTCTGAAGTAACTTTACTAACATGCGATGCAACTGTATTTGATAGAACGATTGACAAAACAGGTTTTGCAGTATAGATAATACACATTCCATTAACAAAGGGATCTTTATTAGAAAACTAATTGTATGCTCGAAACAGCAGTATAAGGTGTAATACTGAAAGCCAACAACACGTACACTGATAAAACTAATTGTATGCTCGAAACAGCAGTATAAGTTGTAATACTGAAAGCCAACAACACGTACACTGATAAAACTAATTGCCATATTGCCCTGCTCCTTATTCACGTTAAGACGCCAATCAAAGAAGAACATATACGTGACCATTCACTTCACTTTCGTTATAGATGTTTTTCTACAGGACTGGACAAGAAGCTACTTATTTTGGTTAAAATTGTTAACGTATGCCCAACTATTATTTCATTTGCAACTGCCAACAAAAGAGGATCTACAAATATACATTTATTTACAATATACAATATCTATATAAGTTTACTCTTTCACAATCACTAATAACTCTCATACAATTCTACATTGGACATATATATTAAGTAAATTGACCTGATCAACACCTATGTTCAGTTATTACATAGCTTAGATCTTTAGTGGCCTACATATTGTCCTGCATTGGACGGAAGATATAATGACGGATGCTAGACGGGTAGCATATAAGTGAAGGTGTGTAATGTCATTCGTATTGTCTTCTCGATCCCTGCTGTTGTGTTTTGTATCGACTATAAATACTAATAATCGCCTCCTTTACATTGTCTATACTTGTTGTTTTTCCCTACTTTTTCTGTAAGGTATGTATTTGTTTTCAAACGTAATCATCATAATTTGCGATGGCATAAATATTTCAATATTGAGGTATATTTTGGTTTTAGTCGCACAATGGAAATTAATATATATATAATTAAGTATTAATAATGTATTGAAGTATATATATTATAAATTGAATATAGGTCTGATAAATAATAACGACAGTATGATCCAATATTGGCTTTGGATCCGAACAAACAAATGTTGGTTGGATGCGTATTACTTAAATAGATATACGATGAATGCATGCGTGTACAATGAAACAAAATTAAGTTGAGTGTATAATGTATGTAATAGAAATATATATAATAGCAATGTAAATATATATAATAAAAATGTAAGTAGTGTATATAATAGCAATATAAATATATGTAATAAAAATGTAAGTATGTGCAATGTAAATTTATTATATATAATGTAAAAAGAAAATGTATGAGTATATATTAAATTGAAGTAAGTACAATACATGAAAGACCATTGTCACGCTTAGAACTTTTATCAAAGATAAATTTGAAAATATTCTATTATAATTCCAGACATTTTAATGAAACGCCCACGATCATCTTACGTAGAACTCATTTAATTATAGCTCTCTACACCACCTAAGGCAAATCACGCTTTTATATTCATTATATATGTATCTTGTCTTGACTACATTATACCACCATGACAGTGATAGCGAAATTACATTCTGTGCATATATATAACAGTAAGGAATGTGTTCGTTAATTTTATTCTCATAAGTTTTGAAATGACAACATAGTATTCCGGAAACACATGCGTATAACTCTTTCTTCGACGACAAATATAATTTAATATTAAATGTTTTTCTTTCGTTTGTTACATGAAACATGGTATATCCGATAGAGAACACACGTGATTATGTTGTAAAACCAATGGATATTGTGTATGAAATCCTCGGTAGTATAGTGGTAAGTATCCCCGCCTGTCACGCGGGAGACCGGGGTTCAATTCCCCGCCGGGGAGGATTCTTTTTTCATTTGCAAGATCCCCAGACATGTACTTTTTCGGAATTTTTCTTATTTAACCTACATGAACAAGAATAACCATAACTGTTATGATACATGGATAAAATACAACTATTGGTTGTTGCATGCATAGCACGCCCACCCATATAGAGAGAAGTAATATTTATACTCGTTTTTTCTGACTTTTTGTCAAGACATATACTCGAAACAAATACACAACAGAAAGGGGAAATACCAAAAACACCATATGGAACCTATCTAACTATACCACAAGTGGTTGATGAGATTCCTTGACCGGTTTGGAGCCAAAGACTAACTATATTGCAGGATCCATTTTCGAGTGTAGTACAGATGGAAATATGTAAGATAAACTTGCACAGTGTGTGAACTATTTTGAGATGGTATTAAATAGAGATTTCACAAGGAAGAACAGAAAGCCATGGAAAAACGCGAGGAGGGACGACCCACACATAAACAGTCACTTAAACATCTGAAATGTAGGAAGCACGGAACGTATATACCACAAGGACAAGAAGGTTTGCTGATAATGGCCATGTGTGAATTTGGAATTATCCATGACATTGTGGTCGAACTGGTGATAAAAATGGTGGTGATAGGACTCGATGCCACATACAGTTGTCAACAGAAGACAAGAGAAAATGTCCACGGAAATTCTCCACGGAAACTCGCCTAACACAACATTTCTAACTCATGAAGTAATGATATATGGGACATATACAAATACGGGTAGTGGAAGACTTCCAAGCGGAATGTCGAATGGAAAACTGGTTTGGAGCTGGTTGGTTTTGTGTCCATCCTGGTGGAGGCGTTGTTGGTCACCGTAGGTTTTCCAGTGGTCAATAATATGCCTGTCCTTATATCTATGCTTAAATACCTAGTTACTGGAAGATCCAGTAGTTTTGGTTCGATATAACACTGTTAAATACATAACCTTAATGAATAGGAATGGTCATATTATAATTAAACCAATAGATAAAAGTGATCAAGTATAACACATACAGACAAGATAGATTAACAATGTCAGTAGTAGCAGGATTTCTCATTAAAGGTTATCCTGTCATACGGTACGTAAAGCTCTTCACCTGTACAATAATCAAAACTCAGTAGATACTTTAACTCGTGTTGTTTTTTTCGTCAAAAATAACATGTTATAACAAAAATTTAGCATTTCCTCATATTTCCAAGCAATTAAACAAACAGACAAGCCATGTATTAATATTACTCACCTTCACAGAGTGCGAGAGGTGAAGATCAGAAAATAAAAGGGCATTTATTCAGACACATGAATGTTATTACATTTTATTGATTTGTTTCAAGAATTAACATCCCATAAGTGACTCACGGAAAATATTTTTTTTTTACCTTGACCTGGCCAGGAACTAAGCATACGAAATTGCACAATATTCATGATTTTTTTAAAGTTTCTATGAAGCCTTCTTCTGATTGCACACATGTACCAGGTATGTTTATTTGTGATATCTGTTAAATCTCCAGCTCCTTCAGAAAGTTTTCAACCTCACGATTTTCACGTAGTAGTGATAAGCGGCTGTGTGGTGGACAGCTGGTCAAGTATACTGTAGCTCTCTCACAGTAATCACAATACCGTACTATAGCTCTCCAAACGCACTCAAATACCGAAGATATCTGTTCAAGGGTCTTGATCCTAGAATATCATTTTCTCCAGAATTTTGAAATATCTAAGCTTGCTTTTCTTGATAATCCTTTCAGTAATATTATCATTAATCGTAAAGCCATTCGCGACTAAACTTATGTTCTGTTATGATAATAATACATTTATTGCAACCGTTTCAGTGTTTATTACGTATTTGCCATTACATTGTAGCAATATAATTTGACGATAGGATGTGTCGTGAGACCTAACCATACAAATTCTATCAACTTAAATCCACACTATTTATGACGTTTCCTACATGACCAATAATGGGGCTATCTGATAACAACAGCTGGCATTGGTAGTATTGTGTTAGTATTAATGTGTCAACCTTCTGCGTTCATAAAACACATCTTGCAATATACTGATTATTCTGTGGAAGACTTCGCCAGGCAATGGGCAAATCGGGTAAGCATGCTGAATTGGATTCACTTTAAGAGTGAGTCAACTCCATTATTTAAAAAAAAAAAAAGATGTTAAATATCTCAAATGAAAACAAAACACAATTCAATATTTCTTAACCCGGATGTCCAAACTTTACTCAACGATATGCATGACAAGTTTTTAGTTGTGTATGCAATCATCCTTTCATGACCTGTTTGCAGGAAGAACTTGGCGATAACTAAGGAACCCCTAACTATACATTTTCCTCTGAATTACAATCTTTCTAAATGTCCAATAATGATAAGGATATGGACCTGCCTCGTTTGAACGTTTTATCGCTGGCTCTTCTAGTTGCTGACCCATCCAAACTCCCACTATCATTCTCAGTACCATTAAATCAGGGCTGCAGTCGTATTGTGACTCTGTATGTGGATTTTGAAGAATTCAAAAGATCTCTTAACCAATCGTGAACAACCTCTTCTCCGAAACGCTTCTTCTATCAAAACTATGACTTTCAAACCCTTTACACTACCAACACTCATACTTTCCTGAAGTAACGCCTTCGTTCTCTGTAATGAGAGCTTTCGTTTCCAAAAAAAAAGTGAATTCTGATATAAAAATACAGTTGTAAATGTGTTCGAGCATAACTACTCATTGAAAAGCACAACAGCGGCCAAAATGAAATACAATGAGGATAAAATTGTGAAAATGATTTGGGTGAGTTCCAGTTAGACAATATTTTTGTAGAGTTCGGTTTTAAGATTTTCCAGCAGACTGTAAGCGTTCATGTGAGAACAGACTGTTTGTCTCTTCTGACCGACTTGTTTGTTTCGTTTTCATTTGAAGCTGAACTAATTGATGAGCTTATCAGGACTGGTAAAAAAAAAATAGTCAAGTCAAGTTAAGTAGATAGCGGGCTGTCTTTTGATAACAAAAACTGAATTGAACATCGATCATATATATACCCTCCTTAGCTTGAAATCAAGGACATAACAGACTCTTTTACCTCAGCCGCTTTCCTTGATATTTTACTAACATGATCAACATGGACGGTGTAATCCTAAACTGTGCAACGAGCAGGACGACTTTCCTTTTCACGATAGAAACAACCATTCCTCTCCTACCTATAGTGTTTACATGTTACAGTTGATTTGATATGTAAAAGATTGTTCTAAATGTCATGATTTCCTTGATAGACGTCGACTGCCGACTGTCAAACTTACAGAGTTTTCACAGATGCAGGTTGATGAAGAATATGGACAGGTTGTACGGTTTGCGTCATGATCCACTAGGGCAATACACTATTTCTGATGTGATGTGAAAGTAAGTTTGTTGATGAGCTCATTAATTAGCATTGATTTTGGTGCCATTACCCGCGTTCTCGATGTAAGGACGTGCCATTGCTTGGATTTCACTTAGATTTACATGGCGGGCGTCGTCCATGATGAAGAAGACGATGACCCTTCCGGAACACCTGGTCTTTTTATCCTTGCACTTTTTCAATGGTCTTCATGTAAATCTTTCCTCTGCCCATATTTGGCCCTAGTTTTATCGATTTGGAGTTGAAATTATGATTTTGCTGACAGTTTTCTCTTTCTGTTATATATATAATACAGTACTGCACATACAAATAATAAATAATATCACAATATATACAATAAATGTTCGGATTATAAGAATATAATGTACAATCTCAAAATTGTCATATATAGCTTATGACAGCTTTGAGTAGGATAAGTGTGGATTAGTTTTAAGGGTTTTATGAATTTACGAAACAAAGAAATGAATTCCCAACAAAAAGGATTGCTTTATTTATCAATGATCATTATTTCTTTATTTTCTCCAAAGTGTTCTTGTGTCAAGTGTTCATCGTCATAAATAGTTCTAATGGTTGTATCATATTTAGCATAGTTGATTTAGCTATCTAAAATCAATTGCGTTTATCCCCCAAACCCATTTTTCAATTATAGGGAGAATCATTGTGATTAATTTGACGAATTAAAGCATCGGATAGTAGCAAGGACATTTTGAAATAACATAATATATGCATGTAAATATCAATTAAGTCTGCAGTGGTTGTCAATTTAATTACACAGCGTTTTTTGCCCAATACTGTCAAATGATACCTAAGACAAAAAATATATATTCATACGTAAACCATATGCAAATGAACCTCGTAAAAGTGCATGTAGATATAAGTAACTATGCTCCTTACGTCACAAGATCATATATCTTGACGTTTACTCACTGTGGAATGGGCGGGATGCCGATACAGCAAGTTATGGTAGAGCGCCCTCTACCTGCCGCGTGGCGGTCACGCTCCTAGCATAGGCCGTCTCGAGTCTGGCACGCCGGTACGTTTTCATACGACAAGTGAAATAGCGCCTGTTGCCAAGCGTGAAGGGGAAGGGGACGTGGGTTTTTTAATAAATGTTAGGGAATTTAAAGTTAAATAATTTGATCGTATCCTCCAGGGGACATTCAGGGGAGTCCTCTTATAATATATTATTAATAAGCACATGCTTTGTTGTTATTTATCATCTCTGTTGACCTTGCTACATCTTAGTACATCGTACATTGAAACATATTGACAATAGCAATTATTTAGTTGAAAAACTTTAAATCTGTATTTGATTACTACCTGTCTGTGGCCCCTTTTTACCTGTGTTCGACCTTGCTGACATGAGGAGCTCGGTTGTTTTGAACTGTGGCGGTATGCAGAAAGGGGAGATGCATACAGGTGTATGGCCGGTCTGCAGGGTAGGGTATTGTAATACCAGCAGAGAACAGACTGCAAACTAGATCAAATACGAACTATTGATATAATACAAGTCAGCGTGACACAACACACAAATACCTGATTCGTCATGGATTTGAATTTTGATATCATCAGATAACATTCTCCGGCGGATCTAATCGGAGTGAATATGTTTAAATGTCGAATGGCATGTGTTTAGGGCTGCGATTGCAGATATATGTGAAGGAGTATTCTGGAGGTACTGGGATTGTGACTGAGAATACACACGTAAGGTCATCCGTGTGGGGGTCAGTGGATAGTCAACGGGGGACCACAGACAAATGAATCATGGTACGTACTTATAGCATAGCGACATTCTGACCCCTCCCCATTTCGCAGGATGATTGGTTGTGAAATTACATTTGTTATCCTATCAAAATGCATTCATTTAGATAATAAACCTTTGATGTCCGTCACTGAACCCGATAATGAATCTGCTAACGTTCAAACCAATATAAACGTCTAAATTATCGTACTGTTCAATTACACCCAGATCTCCACTTCAATCTTTTAAGTAACTCTGTTTTGATGTTGTTCTCGTGCGGTAACGTAAAAGATAGACAAACAGACGAAGAGTTTATCCAGTTTGATCAGTTAAGAATTGGATTATCCTTAACCCACTTGGCGTTTGATAAGCATATTCTAGAGTATGAAGGCAATAACTTAACATTTTCTTAATTCCGTCGTTCTGAATATTCACTACTCATGCAAAGTTACACAGAAAGAGGTATTTATCTCCTTCTAAAGTATAGCTATACACGCAGCGTCATGGCGTCAATATAAGATTATAATAAAACATCCATTAGGTCGCATAGAATCTGTGAACATTTCGAAACCAAAACGTTTACAAAGAAAAACAGGAGAAACTCATAAAACTGAGTGATTTGGTATAGTACTGCATATACTTCCACAAAATCATTTTCATTTCTTCATCCAAAGCTAGTAAAGTAAACCCATATTCCGGAGACACTTTTGCAATCTTATTAACTTTGACAACTCGCGGGAAATTCTCGTCCAAAAGCGTTGCATCACATAGTTATGAGAGACGAAACGCTGCGATATGTCTTGCGTGACGGTAAACCCCGCCCCTCCCGAGGTAAAAACACCTAGCCCCACGCGCCGACGACAATAGGAACATGTTTTCATTGGACGTTACGCATGCCATCTGCACGCGCGTCCGACTCTTGAAAACCCTTTGATGTAGAACGCAGGGCAGGTGCTGTGGGTTCACGATAAAGCGGCCGAGTAAATAGCAGTATTCACAACCTCAGAACTGACCGCGAAAAGCAAGTAATTAATAAAGCACCAGCATTAAATTTTGGGACGCCGCTTTCTGTTGGAGCTTTAGGTTACATCTGCAGCCTCCCTGTAAAGTCACTATTGTCTTTTGTCCTTTGAAGTAGATACACCACAGATCCTGCGCTGAATGTTCAGTCCGTAATGCTCGAGTTTTAGTATCTAACTGTTGTGTTGCCGGCACATAAGCCTGTCTGGTTTGTGTCCTGGTTGTTTACAATCGTATACTGGAACTGCTTACTAACGGGATCTAAGTGTGTCTCGGAACAATGTCACTGAACGCCACAGCTTTAGAGGTGAGTGCAACAACATGACCAAACTGAAGAGCAATATGTTCATGATTTAATAGAGTAGTACGCAGAGTGTATCTTAGATTAGAAAAGCTGTAAAAAAAAACTCTGGAAGCTTTAATCAATCCGATTGAAAACAGAAATTGCATGTTGCATGCAAAATATATGGAATTATATTTCAATAAGATAAAAAAACAAGCCAGAAACTTCAGTTAATCGGTTTCGATAAACTTAGTAAAAAGGTTTTAAGAAAAAAGAACACAAATTTGATTGAGTTAACTGTTTATATACAAAAACATTTTTCGTGTTCATCATGTATATTTGGCATAATCTTCGAATAAGCTTATATATATTTTAATATTTAATCTGAATTGATATAAGAATATTTATAATACCCTACCGCATATTATTTGGCGTATTGTGACCAGCATAATGCGGAGATAGTGTACCATAAAATATCAGTGAATGACATGTGCTTCCTACATAATATGTGTCATTTTATTAAAAGGTAGATTACAGCATATACAATAAAATAAACTCGTGTTATTAATTTATAAACGTTTAGCAGTGCGATACAAATGTATTGCTTTCAAACTAAAGGCGTACTCCTTAAGTTTAGCCGAAGCAGTCGGTACTGTCTATGGACTTAATCGGACAGTAACATCATAGGTTATACCATGAATACAGCAACAGTGAAAATCCGCACTAGTTTAATTAAGCACGCTGGTTTGTACATCAGAATATTTACCAAATCTATTTTATAAAAACTTCGATTTAATCAAATATAATAACAACTCAAATCTTACTGCAATATGTTGTACAGTTTTTACTTAACAAAATAAATAGCAACATACTGGCTTAAATAACTGACAATAAAAATTCGATTCTGGAACAGCTGGTCTCATTGATCGGTCGGTATTTGATTCTTATTTCGCATAACATGCAATAAATTATTATTTAATAACATGAAACTTGTGAGTTATCACATAGTTTTATCATAAACTAATTCAAGATATTATTTAAAATAAATTTAAATTCTGCATATTAAGCGGACTAGGTTGTCAACGAAGTATTATAGTGTTTTAACAAAGAAATATTGATGAACAATTTAATAAGAAACGATATATTGCCTCAGAAGATATATGATATTTAACAGGGATACAAAACCAATGTTGGTGACATATGGCGCCAAACGTGAGAGGGGTGTTGGTTGTAAGATAAGCTCGCCTATTGGAGGTGCTCACCTGATATTTTGCATACAGGTGCTAGTAAGGTTTTCATATGCTAACTACACACACACAAACCCACACATACAACCCCGTTCGACAGGTTAATTCTCCTGCGAACAGATTTTTCGTAGTATCATCTAAATGCAAGAACCTGTAAGCGTATTATAATCGAAAGAAATTATATCTATATATCAATATCAAACATGATTTTAAAACTCGTTAACACCCAATTAAATCAAATTAAAACACGATAGTGTTATAAGGAGGCAATACCGTAGTGGTAAGTTTGCAACGTAACATGGTATGCATTGGAATTAGACTGTAGATGCACCGTTCATTTACATCTGTTTATGTAAAATTTCAATCGTGAATAAATATACAAGCACATTGTTTGCTACAATAGATCATACTATTTCTATAAAGTAACAGGTAAATTGTAAAATTGTCCAGGTAAGGGAAACGGTAGGTCCGGGAAGGTGAGCCGCCCTTACGGCAGGTGGTTCGTTCCTACATCTGTATGGACGAGTGTTCTGATTGGATGAGATGTGTACAGGTATACACTATAGTAAAACTCCAGTGTCATTTGGTCGCTGTTCGGCCTTCCAATAAATCAGAATTATTATTTACCTGGCGTAACGTAACTGGTCTGACAGCACAGCCTTGTAAACAAGATAATAGTTAAACTTCAAGAAAGAATGGACGACACCAGGTAGATTAATTGAAATATAATGATGGCCAATTAATGGCCTCTATTGTGGTGATACGAAGGTTGTCGGCAAATCGATGACTGATAAAGAAACCAATACAGAAGAGACTAACAATTGAATAATGGAGAAATGAACACTGGCACTACATTTGTGTGGGAATATGTTATCCTAAGTAAGGAAAATAATGAACTTGACAATCTATGAAATAATCGGGTATTGTGTTGTCTTACATACTACGCAAGGGACAATTTTTACCTTGTAACGTAGCAAGAACAAAACAAATACAAAAGCATATTTGTTTGCTGGGATTCTTTCCAGTCATTTTTAAAGAAATACAAAATTGACATGACATCTAAGGGATGAAATACACACAAGACAAAATATTTGAACTTCAATTCAAAACATCATCAAGAAATATTTTTCTGTATTTATCAAAAGTATTTCCATCAGAAGCATTCACATGTGTACTACAGATATTTAATTAGGCATGCTTCTCATTAGATGGCGAACTTGACAACAGGTAAAGTGACATCATGTCGTGATTATACTAAGACTGTCCCTGAAAGATAACACAATTGTCAGCTTTAAATTCTCGTTAAAAAATAGAAACTTCAGCATAATCCATCTTTGATAATATTTCTAAAACTTTACCAAATGCATACTAACCTATATTCAAAATGAACGTTTAATGAAGAAAATGAAGTAAAAATGCCTTAAACTGTCTTTTCTTGATAATGTTTTGCTCGCTTTAAAGCTAAGTAGGCTTTTCGTAGACCTGAGATTGTGAAGTAGGAGTGTGTCAGCTTGAGTGACGGGAGGACGCCGAACGCGTGTCGTTCACACTACACTGAGTCTGAGGTCGTTACACCACACATAGGGCATTCCTTCGCGGCCTAAAGTCAACAAACCCGGGTACCCGCCATCTATACCCACTGAACCGGGCACAGTTGTATTGGGTGCGGACAGAGCATCTGTCGCTCTGTGAACTGTGCCCTGGGGGGTCAATGTCCGGACAGGGCTTTACACCTCAGTAATTCTAAAGCAAAATATAAATATTGAAATATCTTATATATAAACACACGGGGATTGAAAAGCTATTCAGAAACACATATGGGCTTTTTCGTTATCTCAAAATGGCTTCAGCCACGTTTACCTTATGATTAAATTCATTACTTAGATAAAGAAAGATAACACGAATGTAACATAAACCTCCATTTACGTTCATATTCCTGTTGGAAGCAGGTAACGTGTAAGATTAGAAGTATGAAACCTGTTGAAATGATGTGAAAACTGTTGTGTGTTGCTTTGTTACTCACTGTGCTTTATTGAACAGACCGTGAAACTGTGCACTTAAACTGTATGAAAAAAACAACGAACCTTCATTGAATATTAGAAATAATAATTCACATGTGAAGAAAAGTTTGTTGAATAAAAGATACTGTGATGAATCTTAAGATTTTTCTGTAGTATGCGTCTTGCCTGCTTGTTTGCCTCTAGCTCGCGTGTCTAGTTGTTATTCCCATCGTCCGTTTCTTTGCGATATAACAATTGAATAAATATTTGTATTGCATTGTGAACTATGATAAGTTGACACAAGCGCATATATGATTTACCACCTAAGCTATGCAAGTGTGATTTGTCATTTCCTGTTCTGTTAAATAATAATTTCTGTAAGAGTAAATGGTTGGTAAAAACTTACTCTTCAAATGCTTTAACGTATTTAAGCCATAAAAGATGCGATATTTCTTTGGAACATGAAAAGTAGCAGTTTATGATCAAATCTGATTTAGGTTTGCCAGGTATGTTTTCTTAGCCCAAAAGTTGTTCTTTTTTGCCAACGCTGTGGGAATTCCTCTCAAATTCACACAATATTTTTTTCTTATTTATTAGTTTTCTTTGTAACATTTAATAAAGGCTTGCTGTTTCTTACGAAATACGCATGTGAAATAGAACATTTCTCAATAAAATGAATTATAAAGCAACAAACACAGCATTCTCATCGTCTTAAAGTTGGTGCAAAAACCGATCTTACAATCTTATCCAAATAACATTTGTATTCAAAGAATATTACTAGTGTAATGTCAAGAAAAAATAAACGAATGAAGCCCTGTTATTCATATATATAAAAACAGTTTGTATTAAGTAGCTTTTTTCTGGTGATATTTTTCATTTCAGTTTTTTCCTTTAAATATGAAAGGTAGCCCCAAATGTCCTTCACACATGAGAAATGAATCGAATAGATATATTTGTTTTGCCTATTGAACTGTGGAATCATTCTTTGATCAAATATTAATGTTAACTTCTTAGTCTATTTGCGGTGATCAATTATGTATATGTGAACACACCGCTATACATACCTCGGCTGTTGACTGAACATACATGCATATTATATTTCAATAGGTTTTCATCGATTTGGCACTTCTTCAGAAATCGCTTTATTTATGATATATACAAACTGTAGCCATTAAATTGACCAGTGTCTAAGGTTCATCAAGCATCAATGGACGGCATCAATGGATGCGTACCACACCAACCTAACTAAAATAAGAAAATGTGACATCAAAAAACGTTAAAGCATGACAATAAGAATAAGGTAGAATCAATAAGTGGGGTCTGTGTAATTTATACTTTATTAACAAGAGCAATAAACATTAAGATAAAAGTATGGTTTGTTTGATAGATAACTCACTTCTGATACTCAAAAGTATAAACACAATGGTATATATCTCGCTGTAGAATGTAAGAAAAGGATAAACCAAATTATACGTAATTGACAGCAGACGAGAACATTCTTGCCAGATGCCAAACTGACACAAACATCACTACACGTCCGGGATCTCTTCTTACTGATCTTACCTGAATTCTCTACCATTGGACTGGGCTTTATCAACGAACAGTGAAGCTTGTGGTCAGACTTGCTATGGCAGAGTTTCAAAGATAAAATATTCATTGGTAAGATACAAATTAATAACAGATGTTAATGATATTAAGTAACTAAGTAAGGATTTTCTTCACGAGAAGCGATGTCACGTATCGCCTTCCAATGGTTTATTTGATCGGTTCCTTGTTGCTCTGTAGTTAACCCTTCCTGAACAACTAGTCGTGTCCTTCCACCACAGTTTCGATCCTTTCCTTTCCATTACCACAATTCGTTTTACAGTGTTATTTGTATGCTTCGGTTGTTTCATGGTATTTTCGTCGTTTTCCAAGTTACCAATGCCGACTTCGTTATTGTTTGGGTGTTTCTATTCTTTTCTGTAGGCTCCGTTGTAATTTGCGCGAAGCCGTAATTTATTTATAGTTCACATGTCTACCCTTACATATTATTTCACATGTCTACCCTTAGGCTAAATTGGTGCTCTTTTAATGTACTATCATATATACCTTGAATGGTTTAGAGGTTTGAAATAAGTGATACTGATAAACAGGGGGTAGTTAAAATATGCATGTACCTTATTGCCAAATAATGTGAACAGGAAATAATAAATGCAGCCATAACGTAGGTATAAAAAAGGCGCACTACCTGTAATTGTACCGAGCCTAGTCAACAGATGATCAAACAAAATATGCTTAGTTCCTGATATTAGTGAACATTAAAAGCACTGTTAAATTAGGACATCTAGAACACAAGACATGTATGGGCTTGGTTAATTAAAACAAGAGTTGATAGTCTTTTAAATATGTGAGGTAGAGTGTGTTTCAAACGGGTGCAAAACTGAGAATGATTTCAAACCGTTGGATGCACTGGGGTCCGATTTTGCTAAATATGATGTTTCGAGATGACGTGAAGTGTCATGAAATAGACAATTTTGGAGGTTGGAATCGACTGCAAGGTGAACATTTGTATACTAGACAAAAAAAAGAAGTGCTTGCAACTGTATCCAAATAGATAAGAATGTTTCTCTTGTTTTCAGTGCTCGTCATTCGAGAGTCACTATGCCGTGGACGTGACCTCAGCCGTGGTACAGAGTGAACTGTTGTCCGGCAACTACTACCACGATACTCCAGGTACGTCACTCACTCATATACTATGTTATTCTTGTACTGTATATTATTCCATTTTCATGGACACCTTATCTTCCCAATTATTCAGCGAATTAAATGCAGAATTACCCGAGAATATTAGCACACTAATTAAACAATAAAACTGATTTCTTATTTGATTTAAGAATTTAACTAACATTTCAACTTCCAAATATTTAGATGTAATATTGCAGATCATTAACGTTTCTGTAGTACAGCCTTATATGAACTTTCCAACCACAAATGTTGTTATAAATAAACAATAGCAGGAATAACCGCACGTATTTTTTTTTCCAATCACAAACCGCTCTAAATACTGCAAGAGTAATCGGGAGCAAATATTTCGTGACGTCAAATTCTAATTAAGACGGAATTTATCAATTTTTATGTTGTTTTGAATATAAGGATTGAAATTTATATTTTCAATATTTATGATTGTTTGCATCAAAGTTCTGTCCAAATATATATTCTCCCAATTGCGCTACCGCCTATAATGGAATATGTTGGAACGGAACTGAATAGCATACCATTATGAAAATTAAAAGATGCATTTCATTCTTTTAAAAAAACTGATTTGCGATGGCAAAATTATATAAATACATAGTGAATAGTATAGGTATCGATTGTGTTTACCATATCGCTGTATGGAAATGTGGCAAACGGCCTAAAATGTCGGTGCACGAAAGCGTCACAAGGTACAACTACGACTCTAGCTTATATACGAACGTTTATAACTTTTATCATTTTCTCAGTAGGTCAAGTGAATCATAAATATTTATCTTGTTACACGTCTATTCCATCCACTCGCTAGTTTACCATTCAATCCTGTTAACTTTTAAAAATAAAGATTTGAAATAAGTATCCATTTATCTGCCAACATAGTGGCTGCTCTTCTTGCTCTTCTCGTTAAATAGTAGGACCACGGACTTAGATAACCTAATCTAATTCCGTGGTAGGACTATGTATCTTATTTTCAAAATATGTCGTACTTTAAAAACGCGAACATCAAAACGGTTAATGAATGATAGCCTCTCTTCCTGTCTCCTTATCTGCGGGACGTTTTATTTCCCGCAGACCTATTCCATACTAATACGTACTAATATGCTCCTAATGACGACAGTGATTGTGAAGCTACTTAAAACTACATTACCTTGTCAGCTAACATGCCATCACATACTTGTAAAGGAATTGAACAGTGATCTTCTAATCGGGATCAATTAGTGATAAGGACGGATACGTCTCCGGTAACCATTGTATTGTGGCCCGTAATAACGGTATTACGTCATAATGCCCGTCGTTCCTGCACTTGTCCTTACTGACAGTTTTGACACTAATCTACCTGGTGATACAAGTGACGATTGACCGCTGTACCTACCTGGTTTCACCTGTCGGGAGGTGCCCTGCCCATATGCCACCTGCCTCGTCTGACCCCTGCTGGTACCTGACACCTCTTGGTGCCAAATATGTCAGGAACGGCAACTGATGTCCAGTAAGGTGTGGGGAATGTCATAGACGGTCCAAACGTGTCAATTAAATACTATTTAGAGACATGGGAAATACTGACCACTGCGTTTGACATTTCTTTTTAGCAATGGTTTGTTATATGAAAGTGTGATAGACTGGCAATTTATATTTTATCTTTTCCTCGTATCATGTGTGATCCAAATAATACCACATTAACGGGACTGATTGAAAAGTCCAATTTATTGTGATGAAGTCGCTGGCATGACTGAGAAGTTTAAATAATGCACAAAAGAAAAATTCAGGAATGATTATTGTTCATTCAGACCTTATTTTTTAATCTAAACTTTCGCGAATTTTCCATGGACCATTTTTTTACTGAGGTTGCATTATTCAAAGACTAGTGTCCATCGGTATGTCTAAGTATTGTAGATTATGTGATTAAAGGTGCATCCTCAAATATATAATTTCTATAGCATCCCTAAAGTTATCTCTGCCATGCATTTGACATTATGAACATTTTTACTGGAGTATAATATTGACATACCAATGTTTATTTATCTAAGTACGTGTAAACTGTCCTAAATATATTTACCTCCTACTCGTTCCTGTATTGCGTACTTTCAGTGTTAATAACGTGACAATATCGTAATGTAGTGTTCTGGGGTTATGACTCCTACACGAATAGATGCCAGCACAGGTACACCCCACAGGTGTTCATCCAGGTAACCTAGTCAATCGAGGTGAGGGTTTTTTGTAGCAAACTCAGTACATGAGACTCTTTAAGATGTCAGATTGTATCTATAGACACAACTTCTTTTTCAAGTACATGGTTTATCTTGGATCAAGTATTGTTTCGTTTTAAGTTGAAGCATAGAAATTGATTGGTTCCAATTATGAGACCAACGGCAAAGTATACTGCGACTGTGTTTAACCAACTCGAGTACAACCCGCAACTGTGTCTACGAAAAAACTATTTAGCAAAAGGACAATATAAATACCATGCACTCAATAGGTCTTTGGAATTTCTTGTGATTAATTCGTTGGGACAATTTTGGTTACATAAACGAACTAAAATGAATGGAAGTATTCTAGTGACTAATTGAACTAAAAAGAAATTAGGTCGTTAATGGATATGAACTTTTACTGCCATCACTTCCGGCCCCGTGTACAGGTGCGTCACGGTAGGTATCCCCGACAGCCTCTCAGCTCCAGGTTAGTGTAACTGTTGAGCATGCTATATCGACACGTCTACAGGTGAAATGGGGACGTTCCTCTAGTAGACCTGCACTACACAGGGATTTAATCGTATTGCACTCGGAATCAACAGACATGCTCCGTTGCCCTTGTAATTGTGTGTATCCACCTTAACAGGCCAATATATAACAGAACAGACCTTTTGAAGTGTTCTAATCCAAATTTTATCTCAATATTCACTTGTTATCTCAATAAAGATTAAAAGTCAGGAGAAGAAGATGTATTTTATATTGAATACAATATCCAGTACATTTGTGTTTGGGATGTTCAATCGTAAATCAAACACTAAGACAGGCCTATTGTCTAGCGAGTGATCGGGTACATATCGGACGGGACCCTACAATCTGTACCGGTAATGTGAAGGCTGAACTAGTGGAAACTTTAAATAAGTTCAAGAAAAAATAACTTATAATATATACTTACAAGTTTGCGCCGCTGACTATATCTATTACAGATATTGATAAGTTCGACCTATTTCTGGTCAAGATCATTGCATATAAGCAAAAAGATGTCCCGTTATCCAATTATGTACATCTCATATTTGTACGAGTACATTATGTAATACATATGATTATTTCTCTTTTCATACTTCTCAGAGAATACTAAGCTAATGTGATGTCATTTCATTCCGGTAAATACCTTATGTATATATTTAAGCTTTTTGAAACAAAATATATTTTTAAAATAGTTAAGAAAGCATGTATAGCTCATGTGTGTGTATATGGACTTACGTTATGGTGATTCATAATGTAAAGTGGAAACTGGTGGCGGAAGTGGAACGAATATAAGCGTGGTCAACTAGTAATCAGTATATAAACAAGCAGCGTACACAGTCCGTGACCATGTGTTATATATATAATAATATTATAAATTACTTAATCACGCGCAGCAGCATTATCACCTCCACGTGTTAATAATAACACACTCCCTAATTGCTTTGTGATATTTTGAAGGAATTTATAACCGCTTTAAGACACTTTAAAAGTGCATGCAGCTTCTGAACGAAAAATACCAATTTAATTTTTCAGTTAATAATTAAGAGAACCGAGCGAGCAAGTTAGAATCCTAACCCTGTTCACTTTTCGTGAAGTGTCACTGTACAATCTCGCTAATTATGACGCTTACGACAATAGGGTCGTGAGCAAGGTGTCTAATATTGATCACGCTTCCGATTTTAATTTGAGCGATATCGATTGGGTGTTGGGCAACTAACGCCCCTGGCCAGTCTTCCTTGGAGACATTGTGGGCAAATTAGGGGCTATTATCACGGGTAAAGGGGCCGGCATTCCAGCACACATGTGTGACCACTCTCACACACCGTCAGCTGTGCAGCAGGCCCCCTCCTTTGTTGTGAGCCGCCGTGGTAGTAGACAGATGTGTACACACGCTCAAAGGGCAGTGTATGGATGAGACGTGGAGCGAACTAGAGTGCCGAACAGCTGCTCCATAGCTCTATTGTAAAGTACGGGAAACATACATGTGCTACATGTTTACACTCCTCTTACTACAGACCAGTGTGTACTGTTATAGTTCTCACGGATTTACAGAGCAGCTTACAGACAGACACTAGTTTATAAACACTTCTAGGATGAAATATTCTCCAGGTTCGTATGATTTGACGTGTTATTTGTCATGTCCATGCGTTTTATTACCGTGATGACGTGACCAAACAAATGGGGTACAATTTTATAACGTCAGTTGTAACACTGACTTAGATAGCAATCTAATTCCGTGGTTATAATAAGAGTCGAGTGTGCTTATTTTTTTTTCTCTCGAAAGTTAGAAAAGAAGTCTACGGTTAACAACAATTAGGAAAAGTAAAGCGATTGTATAGAAAAGATAAGTAACATTGTCGGCTCAAATAAAACGATGTTTTTGTTTTCAACTTACATCAGTGAATTTAAGTAGAGCAAAGGTAAACAAATACATTTCTTTTTTTTTTATCACAGGTTTAACTTTTATATGCAAATGATATCACATTTCTACTTTAGTTTTAAAACATCATTCCTTTTTATCCAATTCTAAACTTTAATTGTATTGTATTCAATTCCTAACACATGTCGACATTAGTTTGATCTGTGTTTTATTTCAAACTTAATGTATACTGTATTTTAACATTTCGATAAGACAATAATTACAGGAATAGAGCAAGCAACGAGTTGTCTCTGCCAACTTTTATAATTCAGCCTTTATGAAATACACTGTCTAGTTTGGAACAAACGTATATACTGAAACATGCATGTTATAATGGCAGATCGGAATGCTGTGGAAGTACAGATAGAATGGTCCATGAATGAACGGTTGACCGTTCTGTAACATATCGAGATAATTGTAATTCTTTAAACACGCACTTTTAACACGATATACTGTGTTGTAATTACGTACGTCAATGAAAATGTCTCTGTGTATTGTCTCACACTGATTGTCTGAAAGCCATCGCTGTAGATAGCTGTATAGTGTATCTTACGTATTTTAGTAGTAAGGCCCGGTGACGTTTCAGCGTGTAATACGTACCTTGTAGTATATTTTAGGAGTAAGGCCCGGTGACGTTTAAGCGTGAAATACGTACCTTGTAGTATATTTTAGGAGTAAGGCCCGGTGACGTTTTAGCGTGTAATACGTACCTTGTAGTGTATTTTAGGAGTAAGGCCCGGTGACGTTTCAGCGTGAAATACGTACCTTGTAGTATATAATAAGAATCCCAGTCACCACACGTCATTACTTACAGTCGTGACTAACATTTCATTTAATATGTGTTTTAATCCGAAATTACAGTGAAGATAATTGTAATATGTATTATTATAAGTTGGTGCATTCTCGGCCAAAACTAAAAAAGATTGATACATCGAAATTCTTTTGTCTAACTAACTAATGTTTAATAGATGTTGGTGTGTATTCCTAGCATGTACTAAGTCTGTCCTGTCTGTCCGATAAAGAAACTAACATGTACTAAGTCTGTCCTGTCTGTCCGTTATAGATGTTGGTGTGTATTCCTAACATGTACTAAGTCTGTCCTGTCTGTCCGATAAAGAAACTAACATGTGTATCAACTGGTATAATATTTTACCTCACAAAAATCCAGACATTTACACATCTTCGTTATATTAATGGGACATTTGATAAGTGACTTGCAGTAACTTTACTTTGTAAATTTTGGTGGTTATTGTTTCGGGAGCCAGGTCATGTCCTGTAACTATTTTGTGTGCAACGTTTCAAAGCTGGTTCTTCAACGCGGGATGCAAACTGGAATTTAAATATGACAGATTTTCAGTTTCCCCCACCCATTTTATCCTCCATGTGTAATTATATAATATATAAAAAGCCCACCCCAAAAAAATGAGGAACTTATATTCTATATACTTAGTTACCATAGTGAAAGGTCTACCAGTTCATTTATGTAAAACATAACATACTTTGACTCCTTTTTCATGCTAGAACACGTACGTTGCCACATATTGAAAATTATCGATTACACTTGAAAGGTATTTTTTGCGTTTCTGAAGACTGAAGCACATCCGTTCGATTTTAAATAGACCGCCAACACTAAAAACGTAAAACAATAAAATCGATAATGGTTCTCGTTTATATTTACCGGGCTCAATCGTACACATGTACCACCTAAGATGCCTCTGTTATACTCAGCTGTTACAAGAGCGTGATCGGATGAGAGATATCGATAAAATTGGGTTGGGTTGCGTCCCTGGGCTGTTGAGCTAAATATCACAATCCCCCTGAAACAATATGCATGCCGTTATATGGGCGATGACGTCGTTCCGTTGCTGACAAGCACAGCCGTCGACCGGCAACACGACCAAGGGTCGGCCTGTCAATTATCAGTATGGTTGTTGCGTCCTTAACAGAGAGATGTAAAAATCAATCACCTTGCCTTTTCTACCATTGATATGTACTAGGCAATTGGTCGATAGTATAAAACGCTTCCAGTGTGTCTGCCTGCCCGCATGATCAGGAAGCTGCCACCATCAGCAGCCCAAGCCCTGGCTTACACGATGAGTAGCTAAGTTTATGGGAACCAGATGTGAAGGCGAATAGCGTCAGCTGTGGGTCCATTCATGCTGCATTCTGCCTCCCTGTCCTCCAGGCCTTCCTCACAGCACACATGTGTGAGTTCCAACGCTAATTTCACTGGGATGTGTGCTCGTGTGTACTAAACTTTCATAATATATTTGTGCTTGATCTGGATGGAAATAGAAGCCTTAAACTGTATGTGTGTGCAAAGTCGACGAGTGATTTGAAGGTATGTTTGTCTGCGATATGTGTTACATAGCATAATGATGAACTGTTATTACTTAGTATAGAGAGCTCCCTGGTAACGGGAAGTGATCGGCATGATTAGCAGTCCCTTTGCTGCCATTATGAGACAGCCTCAGGGGATGCTGGAATGTTATGCTTGCAGCAAGCTGTAACTGCTGTGGCAGACGTCCCTATCGGTTGACGCTTGTGATGTACAGATATATCATAAACAGGGTTGCCTAATCTGGAGGGAACATTGACATGTTTCCAGAGTTTCTGTAGAAAGGTAAAACAAGTGAAACTACAGATGGTAATATAACCTAGTTTTTGTATTGTGGTTATAGTCTTAGTAAAAGCCGGTCGATACTCCGTAGCTGCACTACTGGTAAAGAGAAACATAGGCTGAATGCAAGCACTGGCATGTCGGATAGGTCAGGATTGATATATTATCTATATTTCAATTTTCCTGAATTAATTGTTTTTAATTTTCATTTGACTCTGGATATCAGACGTTAACTAGTGGCCTTATGTGCGACACCGTGAAAATATTATCAATCCATCCATCAAATTACTTGCTAACTATCTCATATTGTAGATTGCGACCCCTTCACTATGTAGTATACATGCTTAGTTCTTTAAACATTGCAATGCCTGTTGACACAAAAGGGACCGTTTAACACTTTAATTTATCGGTGCAAGACGCATCCCCGCCCTCGGGTAGATTCGGCCTTTATTATTGCTCAGCGTTGAGTTGACAGACACCCCATGCCACATATTGTCCACTGGAATTCGGTGACACTATTGTAATGACCCATATCCGGTCAGTGTCTTTGACCTCTGATGTTATTCATGACTGACCATAGCGAAGGGTTATTATGCTTTATTTCCCTTTCAGTGGTCATTCTTTTGAACCACGCTCATTGTCCGAAGACGTAATGTATACCAAGACTCACAAGGACATTACAATGGACTCGGTTTGTCATTGGCGACAGTGGATCTCTAACGTACAGTCAGGAGATGATGCGTTCTGTGTGGGCAGATTTGGTCCCCTTCATTGTACATAAAGTATACTAGCACTTCCCCATTGTGATAGATATACTGTCGAGTACATTTGAACACCTGCTACCAAGGTCGACAGTCATCCTTGTATTGGTACCTATACCTACTAAACCCGCATGTCTGAGGGAGAGACAATATCAGGCTAGAACAACAACGTTACAGTATAAATTTTAAAGTTAACTTACTAGCCGGAGTGTAAAGTACACGATACACAGAAATAATAATAATAAAGGTTTTAACCATTGACCACATTCAGGTCTACATCAAATTATAGCAATTGCGGATTCAGGACTAGAATTGTACGGGGTGGTGACCATGGGGTATACGGATATGAAAAACTTAGATGGGAAATGTTCACAATAAAGTAATTTTTATCAACTAATTAATATATAAACATCTATACTTAAACATTAGAATTAGCGTCTTACTAAGTTAAAATTGTCTTCAGCTTGTAACAAGTACGGAAATATTTGAGTGTTTTATAAATCTGCGCTATTATAAACACGGTAATATAACACTCAAGTTTGATAAATGAGTAGGTTACGCGGAAAATCTTTCTCGTTTTCCATGTTTTTCGAAATCGCGGAAACCAAGCAGAACATGTGTTAAAAAGACAAAAATATTTGCACCAAGGGGAGTAACGACATAAATTTATCAAGGCTGATATCCATGTAAAGTATTCGATCGCCTCCCTAATGCTGTAGGACTGGATTGCAATTTCTAGATATTCACTTGAAAGAGACCGTATAATTTGTAGTATAACCATCAAACGCTATCTCCCATATTTTGGTATTGACGTTTTCATCAAAACTGCACCACTGTTGATTACATCATGGAGATTTGAGATTGTACTTATTTTTTGAGATTGTTGCTTTACTACACGAACTACCGTATTTTGAATGAAGGAGGGTCGTCAGATATGTTATTTCCGGTTCTAATCGGTTCGTACCGGGATGCAAATGTATACGTAACAAGTCGTATTTGCCTGAAGTGTTAGTCTCGTT
The DNA here is from genome assembly GCF_002113885.1 of Mizuhopecten yessoensis. NCBI lineage: Eukaryota > Metazoa > Mollusca > Bivalvia > Pectinida > Pectinidae > Mizuhopecten > Mizuhopecten yessoensis. The sequence continues at coordinate 199,063 of NW_018480006.1, read as the reverse complement.
CAACCAGACTCTTATTGTCTGCGCAAATACGCCGAACAGAGAATTTTAAGTGATCAAGCGTCTGGTTGAACGAGACTACTGAAGTGTGTGATTGCATTTCCTTTGCGGATCTAGATGGAGTAGCTCTCGAAAACCGAAAAGCTAACAAACAAGACGTGTTTGAAATACTAATTGCAATTGCCAATACCATACGTGCGATAAATGTGTCACATGCATGTGGCGAATCCTCGTTCTTCTGGACTTTAACATCGGTTGTTAAGTTTTTCGAAATATTTTATGAAACCAAAATGATTGTTGTACTGAGGGTTACTACGTTTACAGTATATATCAGGATGGTATTATTCTCTTCACCTTATTTATGTTTGCTATCTTTTTTCATATATTCACAGTTGAGGTTATGTCCACAGAGACGATGACGTCACACGGATGTCATGACCCCATGTCGATGATGGGTATTCCCCACCCCGCAGTGATCGGGTTGCCTTACAACCAGGCGAGCATGGTACTAGCCGGCTACAGAGACTGCGCCGCCCAGGCCATCAGCTACCTTGTGGAGGTAGAGCACATGTCTATAGACGATCCATTTGTTGTTGGGTTGCGCAATCACCTCCAGGAATATCAAAAATCCCTGGATTTTGGACAACTTTTACGACATCAGTTTGACGTTACGATGACGTCAGCACCACAACACGAACATTCATTGGACGATTCTGGTATTTCGGAAAGTGACAACAGTATCGAACACACCCATTTGACATCATTACAGACTGCAGATATAACACAATTTGTGTCAAATGGGACTCAGGACAACCGAAGTATAGACATTGGAGACGGAGAGGCGTTGAACCTCCATGCTTTACAAAACAGTACCCCGGCGATTTCCGCTCTCGCTCAAGAACTTTTATACCTTCTAGAGGAGGAGGAAGCGGAAGTGATGTCAGAGTCTGAAACTGAGGAGGACGTTATAGAGCAATGAACATAGTTAGTGTGAGTGTTTGTGTGAGTGTAATACATAGAGTTTTAGTGAACAAAGAACCTGTCACCACTTATTTACATCGCGGCTACTGTGTGAAGATTTCTTATTGTGAGTGTTGATATTCATTCAAATATTCAGACATGTTTTATAAACATGTCTATGAATACATTTAGAGGGAAAGAGATGGAGAGAGATTGGCGTTGAATTCTAGAAAGTAGTCCTTCCTCGTCCAGTAGTTTTGGAGCGAGTCTTTCCAGCTTCTGATCTATAGGATTCCTGGAAGCGAAATTCATGTACCACATGCGCTACCCGTATGTAAACATTGGCTGATGCATGACCCGGATGATCCGGGGTCATCCTCTACTATCCAGGGTCCATTGGACTCCGCATACTTCCTTGTCAATCTTTCATCAGCATTGTCATTCCTTACCATCACTTTATTGTGTGGAGTGACAATTTTGGCTAGCTATTGACTCTGTTGTATGCTGTGTATTGTACCCTAGGTAACGGTATCGTAACCTATGCCTCATTCTTTGTTCAATCCAACGTCTAGCGGTAAACGTATATATATGATTTAAGATATGTCTCTGATAGCGCTCTATACTAGTACATGGTCTGTAGGCTGAATATTAATAACCAGTTCCTTTAGATTTCATCACAAAAAGTATTATTTATATTGAAATTGAAACAACGCATATGTACGTTGTATATCAATGCATATACGTGCTTCGTCTGAATCACATGACAGTCTGTTTCAAATTAGGAATAATGGAAAAAAAACTAGATATTGCAAGGAAAATGTCGATATTCACTTTCACTTAGAGCAGCTATGTGTACTTTTTATCATGCTATTTATCTATTTACATCCCGAGTGTGTTCAAAATAATATTTTCATGAAAATCGTGTTATGCTATACGTAAACTACCACTAATACCGGTAAATGATGGACTATCCTACACAGACAAAATGTTCACGTACATGTTCACAGTGACCGTTTTAATCACGTTCAGGACTGACATTGTGTAAAATTTAACTAATTATTTATTAATGGCTTAAATTTGCTTCGAAAGTAAATTAAGTTTAACGTATTTTCATTATATGGTGCTGTCTCCCTCATTTTTAATATAAACATTTGTTGTTTTTTGTGCATAATTAATTTATATTTAATCATTTTGTACATTTACCTTTTTGCTTAATGTCAGATGTCTTGGTCAGAATTGTATTCTCAGCTGGCATTTGGCTGATTCATAAGAATTATCAAGAAAATAAACTCTAGTTTTAAAAACTGATTTTCTGTGTGTGCTATTATTGGTATAGAAGTATTGGGTAATAGCAGCGAGAGCCCTTGTATGAACTGGACAGGTAAAAGCCCATAAATACCAGATTCGATAGCAATCACTTTTCGCTAAATAACACCATGGGTCAGACAATAACACCTGAGTTGTTTAATTTGCATACCGACAAAACCCCACTGCTCTGAAATGTCGTCGGTATACCGACAAAACCCCACTGCTCTGAAATGTCGTCAGTATACCGACAAAACACCACTGCTCTGAAATGAAACATTCATGGGACAAAATACCACTGTTTTGAAATGTCGTCAGTATACCGACAAAACACTGCTGCTATGAAATGGAACCATCCATATCGGGACAAAACCCCACTGCTCTGAAATGTCGTCGGTATACCGACAAAACCCCCCTGCTCTGAAATGTCGTCGGTATACCGACAAAACCCCACTGCTCTGAAATGTCGCCAGTATACCGACAAAACCCCCCTGCTCTGAAATGTCGTCGGTATACCGACAAAACCCCCCTGCTCTGAAATGAAACCATCCATATCGGGACAAAACACCACTGCTCTGAAATGTCGCCAGTATACCGACAAAACCCCACTGCTCTGGCATGTCGTCAGTATACCGACAAAACACTGATGCTCTGAAATGGAACCATCCATATCGGGACAAAACCCCACTGCTCTGAAATGTTGTCAGCATAACGACAAAACACCACTGCTCTGAAATGAAACCATCCATTTCGGGACAAAATACTACTGTTTTGAAATGTCGTCAGTATACAGACAAAACACTGCTGCTCTGAAATGGAACCATCCATATCGGGACAAAACACCACTGCTCTGAAATGAAACATTCATGGGACAAAATACTACTGTTTTGAAATGTCGTCAGTATACCGACAAAACACCACTGCTCTGAAATGAAACCATCCATATCGGGACAAAACACCACTGCTCTGAAATGAAACCATTCATATCGGGACAAAATACTACTGTTTTGAAATGTCGTCAGTATACCGACAAAACACTGCTGCTCTGAAATGTTACTAGTATCACATAAATGAAGGTTTCTCAAATAGAAATAACACCGAACTGCGTTGTGTGTTCAGTTTGAACTGAGGCTGATATGTCCTCAGACATTTATTACTGAGTTTAGTAAGCTGAACGGACGCTTCAAAATTGATCACGATGCTCATGTAGCTCATACAAAACAATATATTTGAAGATTCCTAGTCAACAAGCACACTGCCATTTGAAAAATTCATATAACCTAATGTTACATAAATAATAGATAAAAAACGCTTACAGTACATATTAAATGTTTCTCTACTACTTAATTTTGTACTTGTTGATGAGACGTTTGACAGTCCGGTTCTTAATCGTTCCAGCTGATAAATATATGTAATATAATAACTGATCAATAGAAATTCTGTAATCTGTTCTGAACCAGCGTCACATAATAGCTTTTGAACTGTATCGGTTTTAACTCAATATTGTTTATTAAATATCGCACGAATTCCTCAATTTACATTATGACAACGTTCTTCTGAAGACAGACATTTATTGAACAACGAGAATTGTGTGTGATTTTAAAATTCAAACTTTCTGAAAGCCTTAGATGTAATGATTCTATAAAGAGACGCCGACAGCAGTGCCTTGACACGATCAAAAATAGACCTGAACTTGGAAGGCGAGATAATTCTATTTTTCGAATGAGTGGAAGTAAATTTCACGCCTGCTGCAAACGTCTTAATAATGGCAAATATGACGCCTTCCTTATCCCGCGAGAGGCGATGTCTGGCCACGACAGCTGTCCAGCTTTTATCCAGACTAGGACGACGTGAGCATCTCAATTTGACACTAATCGGCAGGACAGTGGTCAACTTTGTGACGTAATGATGTCACGTGGCTGCAGAGCGGCGCACAGTGCTGGAATCTCACGATATCGAATGAATTAGGCTAAAATCAATTTGCAGTTGTTATAAATAACACAGAATAGACTCCTGTCGATTATAGAAATAATATTGGAGAATGGTCAGCAAACCGCCATCAGTTCCTGTAACTGGCAATCCAGTGTATCTGCATAATGACACCCTACAGCTGTCGAACTGCACTCTATTCTAAAGACTCCAAATCAATCGGCTACTCCAATCACAGGGGCACGCAACTACTATTAATATTGATCTTGTTAGACTTTCCATCGATGGGTATGTTACATTCCAATAATACGACCAGCGACTAAAAGTCTACCAATATCAATATACGGAGTGGCTATTGACACTCGGGCCATCAATATAAGTAGTTGAGTGCGTCTGTGCCCCATTAAGGATGTTTACCGAACCTACTAAAGCTCTTGCTAATGTGGGGGAAAAAAACAATCAACTCACGAAATTTATGACAATCAAAATAAATAAAGAAACAACCTTAAAGCAAGTTTTCTTATAAGGGACTTAAAGGAAATTCAAGTTCGTTCACATGTAATACGTCTATCGCCACGGACTAAGTTTTAATCTATTGTTACCGGCACACGCAAAGAATGAAGTAAGTTAGACTGATCAAGCGCTTAGATATTGTCATGCACAATACGTATAACTTGTACTGCTTCAGTTTTGACGCAAATTTTATCACAAAGCATACAAATCGATTTTCTTATTTGATCCAAAAACAATTCCAAATAATGTACTTTTATATATGACACTTTATTGAGTTGTTTGTGTTTTATCGTCCTAACTACATTGAGGTCACATGAATAAAAGTACCTAGTGACACCTAAAAGAAAAAGTAGTTAGGAAAGATATTTGGCCTAAATTATGTGATCAGTCAATATTATACAACATTTATATAGTTGCGAAAACTTCAGAAAATCCATTGAATACATATAATTAAAACCTTTAATGAATACACGGAAAGGCACTTCTATTTAAAATGGCATGAAACATATAATTAGAAATTCCAAGAAACGTGTAATAAATCATTAACTATAGAATATGTGTTATACGTCCTGTATTAGAATTATAGCCGACTTAAGTGTCGTACGGTGGATGCATACGGGTATATCAATAAAGCGGTGTTTTACATTGTAATTAATAAATAGATTAGCGTATTCAGTGTTGTTATTAAACAAAGCGTATTTTTGTCTAAGTGTGTGTTGATTGTCGATAAACAGTCATTCATGTTGATATTGAGTAAACAAAGTAGGCCTTGGTCCCACTTCTTTGTGAAAAGCAAAATCAATTTGTGCCGATTTCGAATACCTGGTAGATTCTAAAACTTGATAGGCTTACGATTGTCGGTTTCAGTCTGCTTTGAGCTGGAAAGGAATATTGGTCACACTTTTCCGCTGAAAACTGGAGACTCTTTGGAGGAAACAAAATGGCGCAGGTATCGTTACTGTTCCTGATCCTGACTGTGGTTATCGGATGTAAGTAATAACAATAACTTACTTTTGGACTTACGACATGTTTTCATTTAAAAAAAAAAAACATATGATTTCCTATCATGATGATAATAATCCAGTGAAAATATAAATAGAACATTTATGCAAAGACCCGATTAGCAACATTTTATACTTGGAAATATTTAAAGTAAAGGAATCATCAAAAACAATTTCTTTACAATGAAGCCATATTGTTTCCAAGCAATACGATTGTGCACACTAATCACTTCCATTCAAACGAATCTTGTCGATATGTGGTCATATTAATATTTTCGGTTAAATTTGCTTCAATGAGCCATTTCTTTTAACATCCGAAAAAGTACATGTGTGACGCGATATCACTCCTGTCTGTTTTCACGAAACCTTAGCTGAGGTGTTAAATAATTCAAATACTGATCACTGTTTTATGGTTTATGAATATCTTGATCACTGTTTTATGGTTTATGAATATTTTGCTCCTTCTTCACGACCTGAAATTTAAATAAATTCACCCACGAAGCAAAACAGGAAATGTCATTCTATCTTAACCCAAGAATTGGTACTTCATATGTTGTTTGTATGTTACCTCCATTACATGCCGATATCTGTCAGTTTTGGAATCGTCACACAATGCTACCTATCGGCAGCCATTACTTCTACCGTAAATTATGGATCTGCAATCGTTTAATTTTACCTTACTTTTTCAGTAACTTATTTTAGAACTGGTAATATAATTAAATAACATCAGTGTTTAAACGCGAGATACACAGCAAGAGATTAATCGATTAAAGCGGCTTAAGTGCCGCCATTGCTATTCTGATACTGCAAAGACTTTGTGGTGGAATATTAATTGATTATTTTTGAACATACAGAATTAAAGTAAAAGAATATGTAGGTTGCATTGTTATATAAGGAGTGTATTTCATGTGGTTGTTGTTTGCATTGGACTGATGAATGTAGGTGAGCTACAAACAAAAGCTTATATAACTGCCACACAACAACACATTTAACAATCGTTTGATGTAAAGTAGGTATGTTCTCGTTATGATAAAGCAGAATGGAAATGGTATCGATCTATATGAACTGCCACTCAAGATAAAAAAAAAATGAAAACAATATTTCATTGACTAGAAATCAAAAACATTTATGTGGATTTGTTGCGTAAAATGTTGAAAGGAATTAGAAACGCCCCTTAAACAACCAATAGGTGTGGGAGGAGACGCCTCCTCCAAGCACATAATATCATTGATTATATGTTGTATATTTTCGTGACTTGAAGCCATTTATTTAGATCGTTTCGTGATTTTTCCATATAAACAAAGAGTAGTCAAGTATATCAATTACATTTGTTGTATTTAATATCGTGGTTCCGTAGCCTCCACGAAAACCACTTATATTTTATACAACGAACCGTCATGCTATACAGTTTTGCTATGTCAGTGATAGAAAAACGTATGTCTGTCTGCAATATACAAATGCACATGTCTATTTATTAAGTATATTGTTGTTTTTTCATTTATAGTTGAGTGTGTTCTCAGTCAGATGAAGTCATGTGATTGCTCTTGTTCCAATCTGGAGAACGCTCTGGAAAACGACCCTGTCTTAAAGGCTAAGATGGAGAAGTTGGCCAAAGAGATGACAGTGGACGTGAGAAATACCAGTTCGCACATGCGCTCTCTGACGTCGGCCACGGACGACCGGCCGTCGGCCCAGGCGGCTGGCTACGTAGGCGTCACTATACTGTGTCTGGTACTCGGACTGCTTCTCTTCTTCGACGGCATTGGTATAATTGCCCAGGACATGGTGACCAAACAACAACTTCAATAAATCGAAGTTTTTACTGAAATGAAATCTGGTTTCTCCGTTAAGCAACTTAACCACTTGATTTATTAAGGATATTATAATTTAGTGCTATTTACCAACTTTAAGTCACGAGCGTCTCAAATATGACAATGCGGATAACTTTGCACTCGAAGATATCATCCTGAAGACTCAGTTTCTTGTAACAATCTATATTTTGTGATGATAAGATGTTTCAATGAAGTGGCGGGTATAATGGCGTGTCATCGACAAGTCGTTCTGTTGATGGACGCATTAAGTATACAACTGGATTTATTATAATGGTTGAAGAAGTAACATTGCATTTCATCGGTGTTTGTATTATTCTATAATGAATGGATCACACGGACCAGATTTCCGTTCTTCATTTGTATATACTAAATGTATTGTATATCATAGCGGTTTATAATTAACATTATACATGTGCTGTACAGGGAAAGGCTACGGCCAACGTTTGGCAGTAAAAGCGATAAAATCTAACATACAGTCCAGTACATACATACCTACAAGTCCTTTCGTTGGTCACCTTTGAGCATAAATGCATTTCATGTCACTTTTTGGCAAATTACCGATACGAGTGGGCAACGAATTGTTATTTCCTTTACCAACGTTAGTAAGTTTATTTTCGTAATTGATAGAATAGAAGGAAATGTATTGTTGTGAAATAAATCATGATCTGACGAAAAAACGATGCTCTGTTTTAACTATATACTTCAAACTAGTGTTATTGTGTTTTAAAAACTCAGTCCCTGGGTTAGTTGGAGTGGAGCCGCAGGGATATGGTATTGCTGTAGTAAATTGAGTGGAAGTCTGGGTATGTTCTTCGCCAGTTGAGTGAATTCTTTCGACATTCTTATTCAACTGTTAAGGAAAAGGTCTGAACCTAACGTTCTCGAATGGTCATATAGGTCACATTTGAAGGACAGGCACATTTTGGAATGTACGAGCATAGCTCGATATGAAAGTCAGTATACAATCGCTAGTCAAGATAAAAGACATTCTATAAATCAGTCTAGAGTGACAGGATTTGTTTTACATTTCACAGCTGGTATAACCAAATGCAAGCTCATGAACAACACAACCTTAATACAGTATATGAGGCTGTCGTATGGGTGATCAGCAAAGGTTTTTAACAAGATATTTAAACTAAATTCCATCCCAATATAGCCGCACCACGTTGGTAAAAGCAAAGATAAATGCAGTTATTAAGAAGGAAAAACAAAAGGTCAAGACGTAGTTCAAATGGTCTGTGTTACTGTTGCAGAAAATATATCTTACATTGTAAAACTTAAAGCCGTACACAAAGAACTCAACATTGAGAAGATATTGGAAAGAGTAGAGAATGCGACGACTTTAAAAATAATATACATGCTCTGTGAGTTTTCTCCTTACTCTGATAAGTTAGAGTCGCGGTTTCCTAGCGACTTTTCAACTTTGTCACGCCTATGTCTATATTGCACAGCACGAGACGCATTTCAAAACAAAAGTCCGTCATCTTGCTAAGTTCGATACACTAAAACAGGTAAACGTATAACAAAGCAAAATCGGGTTCGGATGATGTGCCAGAGGAAAACAACGAGAAGAAAAGTTTAGTTGGGAACTTGATGGACAGGGAATGATTCGTGGTTTCACAGTGTCACCGGGATAACGCTCCGTCGTCAATCTCATCTTACAGGTGGAGGAAGTATTCACGCCTGGGCAAGGAGTCTGTTATAAGCGTAAGATCGTAAATCTAACGACCAGCAACATTCCCCAGACAGGGCCACGGGGATTCCCAATACCACAGAATATAAACGGAAAGCGAGGGTTCTACTGGAATAACTTGCAAACACCAAACAGAAGAACAATCTTACATGTGCATTTCATAGAAACAGGATGTGTTGGACAACAAAACAGAAACATATTACCCCAGGTGTGGGAAGAGTTCATATTTAAGATTTTGTTAAGAAAAGTGGCATCTCCTCCGACCTTTCAATGAAGTACTATGAAGTGGCGAAGGTTCTTGCTCGCATCCTACGTCCATTCGTAGGGTATAAACACCATTACATGCACGACACCCTTTTTAAGCTGGCCCTAATGAGGACTTTGTCTCATACGACATGAGTACACTGTTCACTGATGTCCCGGGGAGGCAGGCAATATGTCATCCGAGTAAGACCTGATTGTAACAAAACTTGGAATGTGTAGAAGATTTTAATTGTACAAAGGATTATGGTCGCCTTCTAGCTTCGCTTTAGAAACAATTTCAGTTTAGTGCTAGAGCGTCCGACTAGAAAGTCTGGGATCGCGGGTTCGATCCCCACTGGAAGCACACAGAACAAACATGACAGCTGATCAGGTTACGAGAATACTGGAGGTATGTCTTACCTATTATACAGGAGACATATTCCAACAAGACGGATCAGCCATAGGATCTCTTGTTTCAGTTGGTATCTTACCTTATCAACAACTCAAATCCGACGATCAAGTTAACCATGAAGCGGACACCAATGGGAAGTCCATGCTAGATGTATTGGTATACACATGAAACTGGAGGTTTCAGTTTAAAATGTGATGTGGCGGAAGGCAACACAAACAGATTAGTAGAGAGCTTTCGAACCCCCTCCATCCTAGGCTGGGTGTGGTTAGATATCTCGTTAATAAGACTATGATTTCCATCAATTGCCATCAGTGATTGCACTAATATGAAAGAGGAACACCAACATTCTTCCCTTCTAATGCAGAGGAGGGGCATTCAGTGCGAGATCAGGGAGATATTCTGGCACTCGGACCAAAGAGCCCCATAGGCTCACGGAACGGAGGCTGTCGGCCTCGAATACCTCTGCTGTAACTGAGCATGCCCTGAAGACTGACGAAGAGACGTTCTTGTTGTAAAATCTCATCCTCGACAGGGAACAAGGTTTGAGAGGTACCTCCTGCTAACTTACACTACTCCTTCGAGCGATGTAGGCCAACGTCCACACTAGTGTAACCAATATTGACTGTAACAACCAACGTCCATACTAGTGTAACCAATTTTGACTGCAACAACCAAACGTCCACACTAGTGTAACAAATATTGACTGTAACAATCAAACGTCCATACTAGTGTAACCAATATTGACTGCAACAACCAAACGTCCACAATAGTGTAACCAATATTGACTGTAACAACCAACGTCCATACTAGGGTAACCAATATTGACTGTAACAACCAAACGTCGACACTAGGGTAACCAATATTGACTGTAACAACCAACGTCCATACTAGTGTAACCAATATTGACTGCAACAACCAAACGTCCACAATAGTGTAACCAATATTGACTGTAACAACCAACGTCCCCACTAGTGTAACCAATATTGACTGTAACAATCAAACGTCCACACTAGTGTAATCAATATTGACTGTAACAACCAAACGTCCATACTAGTATAACCAATATTGACTGTAACAACCAACGTCCATACTAGTGTAACCAATTTTGACTGCAACAACCAAACGTCCACACTAGTGTAACAAATATTGACTGTAACAATCAAACGTCCATACTAGTGTAACCAATATTGACTGCAACAACCAAACGTCCACAATAGTGTAACCAATATTGACTGTAACAATCAAACGTCCATACTAGTGTAACCAATATTGACTGCAACAACCAAACGTCCACGCTAGTGTAACCAATATTGACTGTAACACCCAAACGTCCACACTAGTGTAACCAATAATGACTGTAACAACCAAACGTCCATACTAGTATAACCAATATTGACTGTAACAACCAAATGTCCACACTAGTGTAACCAATATTGACTGCAACAACCAAACGTCCACACTAGTGTAACAAATATTGACTGTAACAATCAAACGTCCACACTAGTGTAACCAATAATGACTGTAACAACCAAACGTCCATACTAGTATAACCAATATTGACTGTAACAACCAACGTCCATACAAGTGTAACCAATATTGACTGTAACACCCAAACGTCCACACTAGTGTCACCAATATTGACTGTAACAACCAAACGTCCATACTAGTATAACCAATATTGACTGTAACAACCAACGTCCATACAAGTGTAACCAATATTGACTGTAACACCCAAACGTCCACACTAGTGTCACCAATATTGACTGTAACAACCAAACGTCCATACTAGTATAACCAATATTGACTGTAACAACCAACGTCCATACTAGTGTAACCAATATTGACTGCAACAACCAAACGTCCACAATAGTGTAACCAATATTGACTGTAACAACAAAACGTCCACACTAGTGTAACCAATATTGACTGTAACAACCAAAGCTTCTTAGTTAAGCTTATCACAAATGTTCCAAAAGTCAGGAGCGGTGTATAAGTGTATTTTTGTGTTGAGGATACGAAATGTATGTAGTATAAGAGTTTTGATGTATGGTGTAGTTTGGGAGTGCTGTGGATGATCAGGTGCGGGCACTTTCTATTAAAATATTGCACTAAGATTTTTAGCTTATTTGGACATACCATCAAAAGTTCAATGCAATATAGAGGTGTCTGATATAATGAAAGAATCGAAGGGAACACTTACAACGCAACTCCAAATAGAACAGTTAAGTCTTCAATTGCTATTCTGATGGAAATCAAAACAATTGCAGTAGTGGCACAATCTTTGTACATGAAGGATCAAATGTTTTTGCTGCATGATGTTGCAAGCAAAAATACATGCACGCGTTTTTGTTATTGAACAGCACGTGCGAAGGCCGATAACGCCAACTGACAAAACCTGTAGTGTGAAATAATTACGGAACTTAGAATGTGCCTATCACACTATCCATTGAAATGTTTACTTACATATGATTTAAAGCTTGGGAAATTTGCTATATAGATGTCTTATGTGGCGCTGATAGTGCGTCACAATTAAATGTTTTATTTTTCAAAAGTAGCCTAGCACGTATTAAAATCGAATTTTGCATACATGTACCGAATCTATTCTTTATATGCTGCAAATATGAAATAGCCAATATATATATGCTTTTTTTTTTTCAATTTTGGCATGTAACAACTGTATGGACAATTTACAAAGCGTGTTGCAATATTTCTAGCTATGTTCACTACTACATTAGTGTAACAGGGAGGATAACTCTAGGTACGGAACAACTCCCGTTATTATATGAACGTGATATCAACTAGACCTAAGGAAGACCTGAATCTGTATCAGTCCTGTTTTAGCACACTTGTACTTAGCAAGATTGCCTGTAATCAATGATAATCACCCTCATAAGTGTCAGATGGTGATGTGTATTTGTAAACGGATAGTGTCATAAACATTACCAACAGAAAATTTAAACTTCAATTAGTTTATTTCCATAGAAAGAGCGACCTAGATTATTATTGGAAAACACAAATGTCTAAAGAATTCAGACTGGTTACCTGAAATGTTCAATGTAAATAACAGAAAACACCGTGAGCACTGGTGTATGTGCCTGTTTAAAAAATGGTAGTATTTATCTTTGACATTTGATAAAGCCTTAGACATTACCAATAATACAATCAGAGAATATTATCAATGCTTAACAAAATTCACTCACTAAATAAGCAACACTTTACAGCAATAGGACATAAACCCAGCGACATTTTCATAACTTATGTCTATACTCAAGTCCGACAGATTAAGTAACTTATGTCTATACTCAAGTCCGACAGATTAAGTCATGTGTAGCCTAACATAATGCAAACAAGCAAATATATCTACATACACACATGTGGTGCAGTACGGTATACAAAGTTTACATTTAATACCTAAAGGGAGGTCGCAAAAATATTAGACATCTTTAAATGAAATAAAATATCTCTAAATGAATTAAAAATGATTACATGAAAGAGAGATATCACAAAAATAATTAAAGATATCTTTGTGTCTCATATAATAAGGATTAAATGAATTATCAATATTGTTTATAAGATATACATGTATCTCAAAAAAGAGATACCATATTTTTTTAAATTGTTTCAGTACAGCTGGGCAATCTTTCATACAATATCTACCTGGTCAAGCAGGCACACTGCTTACTCCAAGAAATATCATATGAGGCTCTGTCTGGGTCATAGATTGGGATTGTCATAGGTTTCCAAGCATTTTCAAGGTGTCAAAGCAGCAAATAAATAAACTACATTGTAACTGTTATTTACATTGGAAAACTTGTAAGTTATCGTGTCGTTGAACCGAGAAGAAAAACAGGTTAACATCTCCTGAACATTAGAATATATGATTTCATTAATACTGTAGAATTTTAAGACTACTGACTCGACATGTGAAGTTTCATGTCTTGACATAAAATTGTCACAAACTGGATAGTAAACACTTATTTCGTGCTTGGGCAGGCAATGTTTGAAATATTTTCCTCTTTGTGCTTGGACCAACCACAGGAATTATAGCCAAAAGGCAAAGCCACTTTGATTGGTCTAAACAACTGGAAGGATATATTTCAAACTACTCCCTGCACAAGCATTAAGTAACTGTGTACATGTTATGTTAACCGTTCCCCCCCCCCACAATTTTTTTTTTTATTTAGAAATGTAACTGGTTCTCTGCATTGTCTACATTGTACACATACTTCAACATGTGTAGTGAACAGCTGTGAGTTTGTTTTACAACACCTATATATATGATAACAATTTTTATTGGATGAAAAAGTACGTCAGTATGCTTTGTCAGGTTGAGTTTAAAATGAAAATGTACTGCGACATCTATGTAGACCTTGATCCATTATCTATTAAGTAGATTAAACATGATAATGAACCCAAATCTTTATTTGTGATTCCATTTTAACAAAAAATCAAGCATAGAAGTGTTAACAGTCATACCATGATGTACAAATACAGGTGTAAGTTTTTCCCATGATTATATGAGTGAGATCTAGATTTTCTTCTACAACGCAAGAATTTACAAGCACTACTTCTTCAGTGACAATAATTACTATAAGCACAAGTAAAATACAACCTAGTTGTGATGTAAGTCCTTTTAAGAAATAGAAGGTCAAGTAAAACACTGCTGTAACAATATCATAGTAAGATTGATACTACAAACGATCATAGAGAAATGGATGATAATGATGATGATGATGATGATGATGAAGCTAACATGTTTGTTTTAAGCAAGCACTTCAAAATAAGCAAAACATGCATTGGCCAACTATAGCTCTGCCTAATGATAATGCAGCTAGTCTTATATAATATACCGCTTTATCACAACCTAGTTACATGTAGTAGGTCGTCTCAAAGCGGTTCACAAATTATTTTGTTTAAACATATTTTTATTGCCTTGAAAATGACAAAAAGGATTGGGCACAAATTCGTACAACTTAATTAAGCCCTCTCCTAACTTAAATACATTTTACATACATCATAGCTGTCTTAACATTTTATTTTATTTTTCATTTTTTAAATTAAAGTTGAATCAACAAATTATTATCAGTGTTTATAGGGCCTTTGCACCTAGCCAATATCATTCTCAACTGCCTGCGGAGCATACAGCCAGTGCTGCCATTTCGGCTCTCACAGCTAGCATTCTACAATTCTAGCACTGCCCAACTATACGTACTCATTTACAGCTGAGTAGACTGGAACAAGCAGAGTAAAGTATCTTGCTCAAAAAAACAACACATTGCTGTGCCATGACTTGAACCCGCCACCCTTTGGTCTTGATCCCCACGTCCTACCACTAGACTACAGTGTCTCCTTTATATATATGAGTGGAAAATAAGGGGAGAATTGTCTATTTAGTAAAGAGTCTTTACCCTACCCAATGTACAGTTTGGCCATATTTTAAACATGTTCTTACCCTGTAAGAGAGTCCTCTTGACACATTGGGACCTCTTTATCAAGTAAGTGACCTTTCATCAATTGTCTCTATCCCTTGTTGGTCCCACTTACCTGTTCATAGGGGTGGGGTGCCGGTGGGGGATTTGCCTGTTATACACATTCAGTTCCATTGATAATTTATACACATTGAAATCGAAATCATTTAACTTTATTTTCCTTATTTAGTTCCACCCCTAAGGAATAGCCTAGAGATGGGCTGGGGTTTGAGTGAGGCCACACCCTTAGTATATGCAACATTGAGTTCCTTTCCAGGGGGCTGGCATATTTGTTTTGAATTTTAACAAAATAATACAGTATGTAGATTTTGAATGAGAAACTTTCCTTTTGACAAATCTGCTATTTTGCCTAGGACGTCTAGATTTTAGATATTGCTAAACATTTCATCTAACAATAAGGTCCACACAGCTGCATACACTATAAAATAATGACGTGGTCAATTGTCACACTCATAAGGCGAATGTGCAATGAGAATAATGTATTTCACTGAGGATTTGTCAAAATGGTAATAAGAAGAATCAATCGTCTCTGTATGAGATAGAGCGAATAATCTTAACAAAAAGGAAAGGATGAGCTTTAGAAAGTAATTATTTAATAAAAATAATACTTTACAGAAACACTCTTGTTATCATTTTTAAGTCTACCCCACACAAGGATGATTGATTCTGTTACCAGTCATTTTCTCCAGAGCTTAGCATCAAGCAAAACGCTGGAGAAAACACTAGTTACTATAGTGACAGTTGGTGCATTCCAACAAGAACACATGTAGATGACCGATAGTTATATGTTCTTGCAATCATAAGTATTTCACTTTTATTACTTCATGTTGAAGTCATTTTATAGTCTAATATCATGATTTCAATGACTCAGCATCACAAGGGTCTAATGTATGTTGTAACAGTACCCCTGATATCACAGTGACAGGTTTGAACAGCTGTGCGACTGCAGAGAACCATGACATATACTGGATAAACACTGATTATGACTTTTAAGTATGCTCTAATGTTATGTCACTGGTGACTGGGTATCTTTAACATAACCACCTCATAGATGTGGATTTCGAAGAGAATGTCAGAGGATACATCAATATCAACAGGGTTGAACACTTTTCAGGGAGTATGTATTGGAACAGACATCACGATATAGCTTCCGATTGTGCAGTTCTGCTGGTGGCACAGTAACAGGTTGGACCATTCTCTGTAGTTATATCAAAGCCATGGTTGACCAGCTCATAGTACCAATGATGGCAAAACGACTGATACAACACTGTTTTGTAAAGACGTATCCTGCCAGAAATGGTTTACAAGCTCATAACATGTAGGTCCAGATACCTTTGATGTCGAAGATGAAAAGGACTCTTTCCTGTAGAGATTTATCGTACCAAACATGGCTGTGCAGCTAGCTCACAATACAAAGGTTCAATAGTAGCCCGATGTCACAGCTACAGATATGACATTCTTCTGTAAAGATGTATCATGCCGGACATGGTTGATGAGCTCACGACATGTAGGTTCTCACGGTACCTCTAATATCACAACGACAGATAGGACAATGCTGTACTGCTGGAGCACATGTGACACAGGCACAGAGGTGACCACAAGGCAGAAACACCATCCCCACCTCCTCATCCAGACAGATCTTGCATGTCTTCTGGTCTTTTAGTGTCCGAATCTCTTCCGACAGATCTAAATAAATCAAAAGCAACATAAAATACAGCCAAATAATTTACTAGAAAATATCTATAGATGTAAGAAAATAAGAGCAGCTATATATCTTTTTATTTTACTATTTACCTAATAACTGAAAAATTCTTTTCGATTTTGTTTCTGTAAATTTACAATCAAAGTTTTGGTAATAAGCACCATAACATTGCTGACGATTATCAAACAGTGTTACATGTTTTACATGTATTATATATATTCACTATTGTGATTCTCAAAGCAAAATCTCCATGTGATCATTAAAACAAATGAGACAAGCAATGTCTTTATATCATAGTTACCTGGATCTTCTGACTTTTCTGAGCTTATACTTTCATCCTTTGAGCTGCTTGGATCTTTAGCTATTTGAAATATTTTAAATGATTCAAAATTAAATTTAACCGTAGTCAATTTATTAAGCTCTCTCCTCATAAATCATTAATAACACTTTTCTACATCAGACACCTTTTTTGTATAATATGTGGGAACTTCGGGAATACATTAGCATATGACATAAACTCTTAATGGTTTTTCTTCAACTTCAACTTCCTCCTAGACTAGACAGGTTATACAAACACAGAGATACAAAGTACTGTCTAGTTAACACATGTAGTAGTTAATGTGTAACATAGTTACTTTCATTGAGTTCCAAGAATATAAGACTCTTTCATGCTCAGGAGTGTAGGATAGGGAAATTCCACCTGAAAGGGATTTCAAATTTGGTAAAATCTCAGGCTTTGCCGAGTGTTTTGCCAAATTTGAAATCCCTCGGGTGGAATTTCCTTATTCTACATCCTTGGGCATGAAAGAGTACTTATCTCTCATTCCAATCACCAGAACAAGCTCAGAAACCGTGAAAATGCGTTTGGACTGGCCACCATTTTCAAAATATCATTTTTTCCCCTGAGCTTTTTAGATGAAAATGAATCAGCCAGCCAGATTTAGCATTTCCAATATTTAAAAACAGTGTTTGCACAGAAATAACAATCACATCTTTCTAACATGTACGGTAAATATAAAATGAAAGGTTTTCATTTCATCACATTGCCTTTTCCGCATTGCGGCATCAGAGAGTTCCAAATTTGTGACGTCACGTCATTATTGAGACATTGTGACGTCACGTCACATGAAATGGGGTGTAAGATAGAAATTTCCTACACCCCTTTCCTACCCTGGACAGTTCTATCTTACACACAAGGAAATGAGAGAAAAGAATATCAACAATCATTAATGCCATAAACTACTTCGTTACATAAACTTATTTATAACATAAACTATTGGATAACATGAGCATACTAACAATAACAAGAACTACTTAATATATGCACATATTATACAAGCTAATAAAACTTAGCAGGTCAATAATCTGTACCCAAATAAGAAAAGCGGAATAACTCCTATAAAAACAATTTTACTGAAAGAAAATTATATATGGCAATCACACAATTTACCTAAAGTACCAATCATTAAACCAAGTTTCATAAATATCGCCCAAGAAGATCAGTAGCCATACTTTTGGGTGAATTGTAAATGGAAATCACCATAAGGACCATAGCTCCCAACGAAATAGTCAAAAATCAAATAAAATACATTTAGATTGCCAGTGCAGAACTATACCTAATACGCATGCACTGATCATGTGTACCGAGTTTCATAAATATTGACACAAAAAGGTTAGTACTTTGGACTAAAACCTTTTCAAGGAGTTAAGAGATGGGGCATAACTCTTAATAAGTTGTGAAAACAAACCACAACAGCAAAACAAGCTGGAGTACTGATCATGTGCACCATTGATGAAGGTAGTAAGTAATAGTTATAAAATGGAACGAAAAAATCATCTTAACCAAACATAAACTGCAAAAGCACTTCTACCTAAAGAAATGATCATGTGCACCAGGTTTATCAAAATTACTTGAAAAGTAGTGCTGCTCTAAACAAATTTATATTTATAGATATGCAAACATAACACCCTGATTACAGTATATCCCCTCCTTATTTGTTTCAAGGGGTATAACTCCTAATAACAAGAACTTCTTAAAACATTTTCTTAAAACTGTTAAACAATTACCTACATATTGTATAGTAAGAACTGACAAGTGTATTACATGAACTAACTAGTGCATAGTAAGAACTGACAAGTGTAATACATGAACTTCCAACTGTTTAACATGAACTTACTAGTGCATAGTAAGAACTGACTAGTGTATTACAGGAACTAACTACTGTTTGACATGAACTTACTAGTGCATAGTAAGAACTGACAAGTGTAATACAGGAACTAACTACTATTTAACATGAACTTACTAGTGCATAGTAAGAACTGAC